>NW_026111684.1:352500-365000 GCF_024679095.1 Eriocheir sinensis
GAGAAATTAAAGAAGAAAGAAAAGAGAGAATGAAAGAAAAGAAGGCAGCAAGCAAGACCTTTTCCTGAACGTATATCAAGAGGAAGAAGGAAAAAAAGAAGAGGAAGAAGAGGAGAGTGAGAGAAAAGAAGCCTATGAAAACAGTTAGAGAAAGTAAGGAAGAAAGAAAAGAGAGAATGAAGGAAAAGAGGGCAACTAGCAAGACCTATTCCTGAACGTATATCAAAAGGAAGAAGGAAAAAAAGAAGAGGACGAAGAGGAGAGTGAGAGAAAAGAAGCCTATGAAAACAGTTAGAGAAATTAAAGAAGAAAGAAAAGAGAGAATGAAGGAAAAGAGGGTAACTAGCAAGACCTTTTCCTGAACGTATATCAAGAGGAAGAAAGGAAAAAAAGAAGAGGAAAAAGAGGAGAGTGAGAGAAAGTAAGCCTATGAAAACAGCTCAAAAAAAGTAAAGAATGAAGAGATGAAATAAGAAAAATAAAAAAAGGCATTAGACAAAACCTTATCTTGAAAGCGCAACAAAAGGAAGAAGAGGAAAAAAAGAGGAAAAAGAGGAGAGAGAGAGAGAGACCAGAAAGCGTCCCATGAAGAAAGAATAAAGAATGTAAAGAGTAAAGAAGAAAAGGAGACAAGAGAAAGAGGCATTAGACAAAACCTCATCTTGAAATTGCGCCAAGAAGAAGATGGGGGGAAAAAAAGCAAGAGGAAAGCAGACTAAGAAAAGAGATTAAAGAGAGCAAAGAATAAAGAAAAAGAGAGGAAGCACAATAAAGAAGAGGCCGCAACAAATACCTCATCCTGAACCTGTGTCAAGAGGAAGAGGAAAAAAACAAGAGGAATAACAGAAGGGGAAGTGTTTTGCATTGCTCGGGCGAAGGAAAGGAAGGAAGAAAGAAAGGAAGAAAGAAAAGACAAAAAATAGAAACTGAGAGAGAGAGAGAGAGAGAGAGAGAGAGAGAGAGAGAGAGAGAGAGAGAGAGAGAGAGAGAGAGAGAGAGAGAGAGAGAGAGAGAGAGAGAGAGAGAGAGAGAGAGAGAGAGAGAGAGGAAGGGCATGACCGTACGTGTGCCAAAACGAGAAAAAAACAGGAAAAAGGAAAACAGGCAAGGAAAAAACAAACAAACTACAGGTAATATAAGGTGTGTGAAGACAGACAGACAGACACACACAAAACAGAGGTTACGACAACAGGAAGTAAAAGAAAATAAGAGAAAAAGAGAACCGCCTGAAAATTGTGAAGTTCCTGTTTGAAAGTAAAACTGAGGAAGTGAGGAAAACGAAAAAAAAAGAAAAATAAGAAAAGAAAATGGAAAATGATATAAAGTAAAAGTGTAAATGCGAAACAGGTAATGCAACGAACGTGACTCTTCTTAAATGTAACGTTGAAATGGAGCAAGAATGAAGGAGTTGTTTAAAAATGTGGAAGTATTGGATTCATTAGCGCGTGAATCGAAGCGTGGAAAGAAGGGAAAAAAATCGATGGAAAAGAAAGTGATACAAATAAGCAAGACAATAAATTAATACAAAAATAATGAATAAAGATGAATAAAAATTAATGGACGAGCAAGTAATACAAATAGAGGAGAGAATATATGATTGGAAAAATAATAAGTGGGTAAAATAGAGAAAAACGGAGATAAGAAAGGAATGATATGTAGACAGTTAATGAATGCAAAGATAATGAACGAAAATAAATGAAAACAGAAAGAAAGAAAAGAATGTATCAAGAGAGTGAAAGAATTAGAATATGATAAATGCAAAAAAATAAAAAGGAATAAAAAGGAATAAAATGAAAAAAATAAATGAATGCAAAGATAATAAAGGAAAATAATTGAATACTGAAAGAAAGAAAATAATGTATTAAGATAGTGAAAGAATTGGAATATGATGAATGCAAAAAAAAAAGGAATAAAATGAAAAAATAAATGAAAGAAAAGATTATAAAGGAATAATAAAAGAAAATAGATAAATACGAAGAAAAATTTATACGAAGGAAATAAAAATAAATAACAAGAGAAATGAGAATAAATATTGAGAGAGAGAGAGAGAGAGAGAGAGAGAGAGAGAGAGAGAGAGAGAGAGAGAGAGAGAGAGAGAGAGAGAGAGAGAGAGAGAGAGAGAGAGAGAGAGAGAGAGAGAGAGAGAGAGAACTTTGAACCCTTATGTTGATGAAGGAGGAAGGAAGAGGAAGTGGAGGAATGCGAGAGAGTGAAGGAAAGAAATAAATGAAGGAAATAAATCATCCACTCCTTATCTTGGACTATTTTCTTCCCCTCCTCATCCTCCTCCTCCTCTTCCTCCTCGTTTTCTTCCCCCTAATGGCGGTCATCAGGGGGCACTTAAATATTCCTGAAGAAGAGTCATTCCGATTGTGTCCTTCCGTGGCCTTTGTGGTGTGTTTTGTGGCTGCTGCTGCTGAGGAGGAGGAGGAGGAGGAGGAGGAGGAGGAAAGGATGAAAGGGAAGAAGAAAAAAGGGATAGAGAAAGCTGATGAGAGAGAGAGAGAGAGAGAGAGAGAGAGAGAGAGAGAGAGAGAGAGAGAGAGAGAGAGAGAGAGAGAGAGAGAGAGAGAGAGAGAGAGAGAGAGAGAGAGAGAGAGAGAGAGAGAGAGAGAAAAAGAGATTTAATAACAAAAGTTTCAAAGGAAGCTCGTTGAAAAGACACGCGAGGGAGGGAGAAAGACCAAGGAAGAGAAGTGTTGTCAAGAGGAGGAGGAGGAGGAGACACCCTACAAATGCACCACTCCATTGTATCAACTGATGAAGGGAAGAAAGAGGAGAGTGGAAGAGAAAAAGATGGAGATGATAGGATGGGAAGAGAGGAGGAGGAGGAGGAGGAGAAGGAGGAGAAGGAGAAGGAAAAGGAGGAGAAAAAAAAGGAGAGGAAAGAGAAGAGGGAAGAATAAGAATAAAAATAAGAGAGAGAGAGAGAGAGAGAGAGAGAGAGAGAGAGAGAGAGAGAGAGAGAGAGAGAGAGAGAGAGAGAGAGAGAGAGAGAGAGAGAGAGAGAATCCTAATCCATTATCCTGCTTGGTTGTAAGTTGCAAATGGCTCTGATAAAGCACTGATTCCTCGTATAATCCATAATGTAAAATAGTTGAAACTCGTAAAATACAGGAAGTGACACTGGTTATGGTGATAGAGGTGGTGGTGGTGGTGGTAGTGGTGATGGTGATGATGAGGGTGGTAATGGTAGTGATAGTAATGACGGTGATGGTGGTGGTGGTGGCGGTGTTAAAATTCATTGTATCAGAACTTTTAAAGAAATAAAAAGAAAATGCTATGTTATTTTTAAGCAACGACTGAAAACTTATAATACGAATACCTCCGTGTGTGTGTGTGTGTGTGTGTGTGTGTGGGTGAGAGAGAGAGAGAGAGAGAGAGAGAGAGAGAGAGAGAGAGAGAGAGAGAGAGAGAGAGAGAGAGAGAGAGAGAGAGAGAGAGAGAGAGAGAGAGAGAGAGAGAGAGAGAGAGAGAGAGAGAATCACCACATGTCCCCTTTAAAATACTTCAAAAGAGAGAATTTTTTGCTTTATTTTTCATTCTCTTTAATGGAATCACGGGTATTAGAGAGAGAGAGAGAGAGAGAGAGAGAGAGAGAGAGAGAGAGAGAGAGAGAGAGAGAGAGAGAGAGAGAGAGAGAGAGAGAGAGAGAGAGAGAGAGAGAGAGAGAGAGAGAGAGAGAGCAGTGAACCGCCTGAAGCACAAATTTACTATCTATCTTTTTACCTTTTCAGCTGTGTGTGTGTGTGTGTGTGTGTGTGTGTGTGTGTGTGTGTGTGTGTGCTTCGGCTCCTCTGCTCTCTTGCTTCACCGCTGGCCTTCCCCTTCACACACACGCGCACACACACACACACACACACACACACACACACACACACACACACACACACACACACACACACACACACACACACAAATAAATTCTTGACTCACAAAATCATGAACAAATGTATTTTTTTACCGCTACAAGGGCGCTGGACGAGAGAGAGAGAGAGAGAGAGAGAGAGAGAGAGAGAGAGAGAGAGAGAGAGAGAGAGAGAGAGAGAGAGAGAGAGAGAGAGAGAGAGAGAGAGAGAGAGAGAGAGAGAGAGAGAGAGAGAGAGAGATGAAACAAAGGGAGCAAGACCTAAGCAAAGATAAACAGCAGGAGGAGGGAGGGAGGAAAGAGGTGAAGGAGAGGAGAGAGAGAAGGAGAGAGGGAGAGGGAGAGAAAGAGGAAAGAGGGTTAAGAGGTTAGGGGGGAAGGGGGTGTTACTTAAATTCTTCTTCTTTTATTTATATTCTCCTTTACAGTTTTGGGTTCCTCACAGTTCCTTGTTTTCCTCTTTTCCTTTTTTTTCCTGTATTCTATTTCGTATTTTCCTATTTTCCTTTCTTTGTGTTTTGTGTCTTCCTTTTGAACACTTTTTTTCTTCCTCATGTTCTTGTAAATCGCTTTTGTCATTCTCCGTTTTTTTTTTCCTATTTTCCTTCCTCTCTGTTTCGTATTTTCCTATTTCCCTTTCTCTGTGTTTTGTCTCTTCCTTTTGAACACTTTTTTTTTCCCTTCCTCATATTTTAGTAAATCTCTTTTGTCATTCTTCTTTTCCTTATTTTCATATAGATTTTCCTTCTGTGTTTTTTGTATTTTCCTCTAGAGCACTTTATTTCCTTCCTCATGTTCTCGTAAATCTCTTTTGTCATTCTCCTTTTCCTTATTTTCCTATTTTCCTTCCTCATGTTCTAGAAAATCTCTTGTCATTCTCCTTTTCCTTATTTTCCTATAGATTTTCCTTCCTCTGTGTTTTGTCTCTTCCTTTTGAACACTTTTTTTCCTTCCTCATGTTCTTTTAAATCTCTTTTGTTATTCTCCTTTTCCTTTTCTGTTTCTTTATTCGTCATTTATTTATATATTTTTTCATTTTTAATCTGTCTTTTTAATGGTATGCTCAACAGTTTTCCCTTCATCCCTTTTTCCTGTAAATTGACGTTTTTTCAGGTTTCCCTTGATTGCATTTCTATATGTGTGCTTGTTTTTCTCCCTTTCACTTTCACTTTTATCCCAGCGTGTGTCTCTGTTTGTGTCTGTGTTTGTGTGTGTGTTTTCTTCCTCCCTCTCTCTGTCTTTATCTGTCAATCTTTCCACCTGTCAGACCAAAGCTTTTTATCCTGGTTTATCTGTCTAAATATATCTGTGTGTGTGTGTGTGTGTGTGTGTGTGTGTGTGTGTGTGTTTTATAATAGATTCTCTCTCTCTCTCTCTCTCTCTCTCTCTGTTTGTCTCTCCAAATTCCGTTAAATTCCTCACAACAAGAAACCGACAAGAGAGAGAGAGAGAGAAGAAAAAAAAGATAAGTCAGACGCCAGGATTGTGAGGAAATTCTCTCTCTCTCTCTCTCTCTCTCGCGCAATAGACATTTATTTAGTGTTTCTCAATTTTTGGGTTTGTTTTGTAATTTGTTCTTCGTCCTTATAAGGTTTCGCACACCTGCAATTTCTTTTTTTCTTTTTTTTTTGTCTTTTCACCTTTGACTCGGAATTCGCCCTTGTTTGTTTTATTTCTGTTTTGTTTTTTTGTGTTTGTTCTTGTTTTGTGTTTGAATGTTTAGTATTATGTTTGGGTTATGTTTATTACGCGCGCGCGTGTGTGTGTGTGTGTGTGTGTGTGTGTGTGTGTGTGTTAGATCAGCCGACGATTTTCACCTCGTTACTGACAATGGAGGAGGAGGAGGAGGAGGGAAGATAAGAAGAAGAGGAACAATCAGTGAACAAGGAGGAACAGACTCAAGAGGAAGAGGCTGAGAAAGTGGAGGAAGAAGAGGAAGAGGAAGAGGATATGAAACAGGATTAGGAAACGGGAATAAAGACCAGAAGAAGAAGAAGAAGGAAGAGAAGAAGGAACAGCAAGAGGAGCAAGAGGTGGAGGCTAAGGAAACAGGAGAAGGAGGAGGAGGAGGAGGAGGAGGAGAAGGAGAAGGAGGAGGAGGAGTAAAACAATGGATTCCTGCAAGTGTTAAGTTTTACACTGAGATGAATTCCTTCTCTGTTATCGTGAATGGCGTCGGGGAGGAGGGGGGGGAGGGGGGGGAGGGAGGGGGCTGTTTTTTCTTCGTTTGACCTGGAGGGAAGAAAAGACAGAAGGCGTTGAGAGGTAGAGAGAAGTGGGAGAGAGAGAGAGGAAAGGAAAGAAGAAAGGAATGTAGGAAGGAGAAAAAGATGAGAGAGGGAGAAAAGGGAAGAAGGAAGGATGGATTGAAGGAAGGAAGGAAGGAAGGAAGGAAGGAAAAAAATAGAGAAAGTATAGAGAAAGAAAATTTTAGAAAGGGAGAGAAAGGAATGAGAGAAAGGAGAGGAAAAAGAGAAAAATGAAAGGATGGAGAATAGAGAAGTGGAGAGAAGTGAAGTGGAGAGTAAAGAAAAAGAAGAACCACTCCATCAATTAAACGTCAATCCAGTCTAGAGCAGTGAGTCCATAAACGTATAGAAAACGGCATACCAGTGATTGACCTTAGCTTGCGGAGGTCATCAGAGAGAGAGAGAGAGAGAGAGAGAGAGAGAGAGAGAGAGAGAGAGAGAGAGAGAGAGAGAGAGAGAGAGAGAGAGAGAGAGAGAGAGAGAGAGAGAGAATAGACAAACAAACACACAGAAGGACTGAGAATTAGGAGGCGTGTATCAAGAGAGAGAGAGAGAGAGAGAGAGAGAGAGAGAGAGAGAGAGAGAGAGAGAGAGAGAGAGAGAGAGAGAGAGAGAGAGAGAGAGAGAGAGAATAAAACAGACAAACAAACACACAGAAGGACCGAGAATTAGCGAGGCGTGTATCAAGAGAGAGAGAGAGAGAGAGAGAGAGAGAGAGAGAGAGAGAGAGAGAGAGAGAGAGAGAGAGAGAGAGAGAGAGAGAGAGAGAGAGAGAGAGAGAGAGTAACCAGGAAGAGCATCATAAGTCTTGCTCTCATCCGGTCTGCCGTAGCTCACCTGAGGGTAAGACACAGGTGGGAACATTAAGCGAACCCCTTCCGCTCATTAAGCCAGGTGTATGTGAAAGTAAGGGCCTCTCTCTCTCTCTCTCTCTCTCTCTCTCTGCATTCATTTTTGTATATTTATTTGTCTATATAAATTTGTCTATTTTTTTATCTTCCTAACCATATATTTGTTTTATTTTATTTGTTTTTCTGTCTCTATTTACTTACTTTTCCGTCTATCCATCTATCCACCTACCTACCAAACTACTTACCTGTACCTAATTACCTCCCTACCTACCTATCTAATTACCTTCAGTTCATTTCATCTTATCTTCTAAATCCATCCTTGCATTTTTCTCCTCTTCCTTCCCTTCTCCCTTTCCTTTTTCTTTAGCTTGATTCTACTCCGTATAGTTTTCTCTCTTCCTCCTTTCTTCCTTCCTTCCTTCACTCATTCTTTACATCTCCCTTCCAGTCCATCCCTCCTCCCCCCCCTTTTTTCCCTCTCTTACCTACCACCTACCTGCTTAACCATACCTGTTTCACTTTCTCTCTCCCTTAATCATTTCCTCCTAGCAACGCTAGTCCTTACCTGTATCTCTCCATCTGCACCCCTCAATACCTGTCGACCTGCATCTTTACTCCTGTCCGTTTACCCCTCTATCTACCTGAGAGGGAGAGAGAGAGAGAGAATGCTAGATTAGCTGAGGAAAAGGGAGGAAAGGAGGGAAGAACAGAAAAAGGAATAGAGAAAATGAGAAAAGGGAAGAGAGAGAGAGAGAGAGAGAGAGAGAGAGAGAGAGAGAGAGAGAGAGAGAGAGAGAGAGAGAGAATAGTAGATTATATGAGGCTAATAGGAAGACGAGAGAGAGAGAGAGAGAGAGAGAGAGAGAGAGAGAGAGAGAGAGAGAGAGAGAGAGAGAGAGATAGAGAGAGAGAGAGAGAGAGAGAGAGAGAGAGAGAGAGAGAGAGAGAGAGAGAGAGAGAGAGAGAAGGAAAAGAATTAACATGAGAAGAAAAGGAATGGAAGGAAAGTGAGGGCAGGGAAGGGAAGTTGAAGGAAAAGGAGAGAATGGAGACAAATGAGTTCGGGGAAAGAGGAAGAAGAGAAAATCAGAGAGAGAGAGAGAGAGAGAGAGAGAGAGAGAGAGAGAGAGAGAGAGAGAGAGAGAGAGAGAGAGCAGTCACCTCACCCTCCTGCCTCTCCCCCTTATCATCAGACACATACGTAGGAAATCCACAGAATGCGCAAACAAAGTAGAACATGTTAGCGCTACGCAGGGTGTGGATAGCATAGTGAACGTATACTTACCTTTCTTACTATGCCGAACTGCCTTAAAGAAAAAAAATATAATAGATGTTAATAGATGTGTGCAAGATTTATTAACGAACACGAATAAGAAGGCGCTGAACTGTCTCAGGCTCAAAAACAAAGATAGAGACGTAGAGTGTTTGAGGAGTGAGATATAAAGATGCAAATGGTAAACAAATAAATAAAGGTGTTGGAATGCAGGTGATCACAGGTTGAGGTTTGTGTTGTTTTTTGTCTGTGTTGTTGTGTTTGTGTTTGTGTTGTGGAAGATCAAAAAGAAGTATATAGGTAATCGCAGGTCGGTATTTGTGTTGTTTTTTGTGTTTGTTGTTTGTGTTGTGGAAGATCGAAAAGAAATATGTAAATGATGACTGGTCGGTATTTGTGTTGTTTTTTGTGTTTGTTGTATGTGTTGCGGAAGATCGAAAAGAAATATGTAAATGATGACTGGTCGGTATTTGTGTTGTTTTTTGTGTTGTTGTTTGTGTTTGTTGTTTGTGTTGAGGAAGATCAAAAAGAAGTATGTAAGTGTATGAAATTTGTTTTTTTGTGTGTGTTGTTGTTGTTTGTGTTTTTTGTGTGTGCTGTTCGTGTTAAATTTTCTGCTTGCCATAAAAAAAGATAAAAAATTAAGTGCAGATAAAAGCGTTGAGGAAGCAAAGGAATAAAGAACAAAGAAGCGAACGGATAAAGTTTGTGTTGACCTTTCTGCTTGTCGTAAGGAAGATTAAAAGGAAGTGCAGATAAAGGCGTTGAGGAAGTAAGATAAGTAAGCAAGTGAACAGATAAATAAACAAATAAATAATACCAAACCGCTATGTGTGTGTCTATAGTAATGGTCGTGTATATTATTTTGTTTCCTTTTGTGCTGTTTTGTTTCCGTCGTAAGAAGAAGTAAAAGAATAAAATGTGAAAAGGTAAATAAACAAAGGAATAAAACTAAGCCGCTCTCTGTGTGCATTTTATAATTATGATTGCATATTTGTTTTGTTGTTGTATTGTTTTCGTTCGGTCGTAAGTAAATTTAAAATACAATAAACTTTTGACTGCTGCTGGTGACGGTTTGAAGGTTTAGGAAAATAGTTTAGGATTCACAAATATGTAAAAATAAGCCTTGCACATTTAAAAGGAAAAAAAAAGCCTTGTACATTTAAAAGGAAAAAAAAGCCTTGTACATTTAAAAGGAAAAAAAAAGCCTTGTACATTTAAAAGGAAAAAAAGTCTTGTACATTTAAAAAGAAAAAAAGCCTTGTACATTTAAAAGGAAAAAAAATCCTTGCACATTTAAAAAGAAAAAAGCCTTGTACATTTAAAAAGAAAAAAAACTTGTACATTTTTTTAAACATTTGTGAATCCTAAATTATTATACAAAACCTTCAGAACGTCACCAACAAGTCAAAATTTTATCTTACACAAACCTAAACAAAACAATATACTCACCCACAAATATTAAAAACAAAGGTCAAAACGGTACCAATGCACTTTAGGGAGGAGCCGTGAAATCCGTCACAGCCTGCGGTACATTTCATTATATATTTTTTTTTTACCTTGGGGAGTTGCCGCCGCAGTGTGACCAGAAAAAAAATAGGTTCAAAAAAGCCGGAGAGCAACCACTGTAGCGAAATTAGGTGGGTCCCAATTCTCGCCTTACGGGACCCTGCTCACCTTGCCTCGCCTCGCTTCGCCTTGATGTGTCTGGCACGGGCAGCGTTGCCAGATTATCGTACTCACCGCATTGCATTTTCATAGTTTCTGACCGATAACTATTTCAACAAGACAGAGAACCATCGATATTTAACGGTTTCTACGATAACTTTAGAAGAGTATTGTTATTTGTGTAGTTTTTTTTTTATATAGCTAAGGAAACAGCTCAAGGGCAGCAAAAAAAAGGTGTAAAAAAAAACCGCTAATCGCTGTTCCCACAAAGACAAAAAGGTAATAAGTGTCCAAAGGAGAGGTCAATACGATAGTTTTCGGGCTTGATATCGATAATGCAAAGTTCTGAGTACGACAACTTAGTCATGAGTCGTCGGGTAAAACAGCCTTGTCATGAGCCCCGAGACTGATGCTGCGTGGGATGTAGGTGTGTGTGTGTGTGTGTGTGTGTGTGTGTGTGTGTGTGTGTGTGTGTGTGGCTGCGGGAATAGTGTGGATGTTGAAGGATATTAAAACTCGTACCGCTAACCAAAGAAATCAACCTGTCTTTTGCTCTCCTGTTTTGTTTTCTTAGGTTGGAGTCTAGCGGGGGCTTTTTGTGATTGTTTTTTTTGTTTTCTTGCCCTTGAGCTGCCTTCCTTGATGCAAAAAGAAGCTGTAGGAATGGTGTAGACGTTGAAGGATATTAAAATTCGTACCGCTAACCAAAGAAATCGATCTCTCTTTTACCCTCTCATTCTGTTTTCTTTGGTGGAGCAGTCTAGCGGGGGCTTTTTGTGATTGTTTTTGTTTTCTTGCCCTTGAGCTGCCTTCCTCGATGCAAAAAGAAGCTGTAGGAATGGTGTAGACATTGAAGGATATTAAAATTCGTACCGCTAACCAAAGAAATCGATCTCTCTTTTACCCTCTCATTCTGTTTTCTTAGGTTGGAGCAGTCTAGCGGGGGCTTTTTGTGATTTTTGTTTTTGTTTTTTTGTTTTCTTGCCCTTGAGCTGCCTTCCTTGCTGCAAAAAGAAACTGTAGGAATGGTGTAGACGTTGAAGGATATTAAAATTCATACCGCTAACCAAAGGAATCGATCTCTCTTTTACCCTCTCATTCTGGTTTCTTCAGTCGGAGCAGCGTCTAGTGGACCTTTTTTGTTACTGTTTTTGTTTTTTTGTTCTTGAGCTGCCTTCCTTTTTTTTTACAGCAAAGGAGTCAGTTCAAAGACATAAAAAAAGGAAACAATAAAGATACAAAAAGCCCGCTACTCACTGCTCCTAAAAAGAGTTAGAGAAGTGGCCGAAAGATAGGTCAATTTCGGGAAAAGAGGTGTCCTGATACCCTCCTTGCTGTAAAGAGAAGCTATAGGAATGATGTAGACGTTGAAGGAGGATGTTAAAATGCATACAGCTAACCAAAGAGTATGTATAGATGCAGGAATGGTATGAATGCTGTGAAGATTAAAGACACAAGTATACGCAAACATAGCAAAATATACATAGGTTAGAAAGATGAAAATAGATACAGCTCACTAAAGGATAAATATGTCCAGTCGTAATAGTGTGAATTCGTTGCTTTCTGCTATATTTTATTCATTCAGTTTTTTTACAGTAAAGGAAGCAGCTCAAGGGCAAAAAATAAATGATAATGAGAGAAGAAAAGTCTCCTAATCACTGCCCCGATAATAAAGTTTAGACGAGTGGCCGAAAGAGAGGTCAATTTTGGGAGGAGAGGTGTCTGTGTTTTGTATATATCTGCCCTTAAAAAAAAAAAGAGAGGAGAGATAAGAGAAATGGGAGAGATAAGAGAAATGGGGGAGGAAAAGGGAGAGGTAAGAGAAATGGGCATGAAAGCTAACCTAACCTAACCAAACCTAAGTAAGAGGGGAAAGTGACAAAAGAGAAAGAAAGAAAGAAAGAGAGAGGTAAGAGGGATGGGTAGAAGAGGGAGAGGTGAAAGAAGTAGGTAGAGAAAGGATGAGAAGGAGAACGAAGGGGAAAAAGGAGGAGGAAGGTAAATCATGACAAAAAAAACAATAAGTCCCAAAAGAGAGGTCAATTTCGGGAGGAGAGGTGTCTGTTTTTTTGTATATATCTGTCCTTTTGTTTCTTCACTTATATAATTCACTTTCACTTACAATTTCCATTCGAGTAGTGTTGTAGTGATGTTTGAACGTTCTTTCTTTCTGTTTTCTTCTTCACTTTTTGTTTTTTTATGCTGAATGTTATGTTTCCTTTTTTTCCTTCGTTTATACAATGTTGTTTTGATGGCTGTAAGTTTGTGTGAGAGATTTTCTTTAATTAGTGTTGTGAAAGGTATTAAAAGACAAGAGAGAGATAATAATGAAAATATGAGAAACTGTATATTCACTTGGCAGGTTTCTCTCTCTCTCTCTCTCTCTCAGGTAAGCTCGTTAGAATCAGTCTCTTTGGTCTCCTCAGATAAAGATTACGGTAAAACAGACAGTTATTCGCCACGAGGGATGAGCGAGAGAGAGAGAGAGAGAGAGAGAGAGAGAGAGAGAGAGAGAGAGAGAGGGAGAGGGAGAGGGAGATGGAGAGTGCTGGTAGATTGGAAGAAAGGATAAAAGAAAGGGAAGGACGAAA
>NW_026111684.1:370000-375000 GCF_024679095.1 Eriocheir sinensis
GATAATTAGAGGGATAGACAAGGAACAAAAAGGTAGACACTGGAGGGAGGGGGAAAGGTTACAGAGGGAGGGAGACGGAAGGGAGGGGCAGGTGGGTAGGTTACGGAGAGAAGGGAAAAGGGAGACAAGGAGAAGGGGAGATGGAGGGGGGGGTGAGCGCGAGGGTGGTGGTGGTAGTGGTGGAGGGGGGGTTAGCGAGGGAGGGTGGTGGTGGTGGTTGTGAGCGGCGGGCTGGCAAGGCTGCGGCAAGTCAGTGTGTAGCTGGCCGCTAGTCCGGCAGGATGGTGGTGCTACTGCTGTTGCGGTTGTGGAGTGTTGCTGGTACGTGTGGAGGCCGTGTTGCGCGCCTCCCACCCCTGAATGTGATGCGTGTGGAGGTGTTACTTGTGTTTACCGTTGTGTTGTGATGTGGTGTTACGTCCAGCAGTGATGACTTGGTGTGTGTGTGTGTGATGACTGACTCGTGCTACCTGCGAGAGAGCGACGCACCTGGGCATGAGTTCGTCAGGGAAAGTTACCTGGCGTGTGTTACCTGGTCCT
The DNA here is from genome assembly GCF_024679095.1 of Eriocheir sinensis. Classification (NCBI taxonomy): domain Eukaryota; kingdom Metazoa; phylum Arthropoda; class Malacostraca; order Decapoda; family Varunidae; genus Eriocheir; species Eriocheir sinensis. The sequence goes on from NW_026111684.1 coordinate 370,541, forward strand.
TCAGCCTTGTTACCTGGCTCACGTTACGGCCAGGACCAGGAAGGGGAGAAGGGGGAGCGTTGAGTCTGTGTGTGTGTGTGTGTGTGTGTGTGTGTGTGTGTGTGTGTGTGTTTGTGTGTGTCTGGGCATTACCGCTACATGGAAATCGTGTCTCAGTGTGATGTAAGGGAGGGAATATATTGCATGTCTTCCTTTTCACTGTAAGTCGGTGGTTGGGGAGCGTCGTGCGGGTCGGGTGAGTGAGAAAAGAGTGAAAGTTCGTGTTTATGTGTCTGTTCCCTTCACTGTCCCACTCCCTCGAGACGTTTCCTCCCTTGCCATGCCTCGTCTTCGGTGGGTAAGTACAGAATTTTGTGTTATGGCAGCGATGAAGAAGGAAGACTCAGGATGGATTTGGACTCCTCTATTTTCTTTCATCTGCACTGTGCTTAGCGGGATTTTGATTTGTTGTTTTGTTTTTGCCTTAAGTTGCGTCTTCTGTTGTAATATGAGAACGTAGACCAATTTACCGCATTATAATAGACATGTGATTCTTTTCTGTTTACTTATGTCGCACTCTATAGGAAAAAACAAGCTACGGGATATTGTTTTTACACGTTTTATTTTTTATCTACTTCCTTTGCTGTAAAAAAATGTAACAACGGGGAGTAGTTTACAGCATTAGAATAGATAAGTAATTCTTCTATTAACTTACGTCGTGCTTAATGCGAAAAACTAGTTACGAGATATTGTTTGTACTCGTTATTCAATACCTTTTACTCTCCACCTCTACCTGAATGAAAGTAAATACCCACGCCGCACACAGGTAACACAACAACAGGTAGCATCAGACCACAACAATACCTAAGCCCGAATTAATGCCTTACCTGAGAGAATACCTGGCAGAGAGAGAGAGAGAGAGAGAGAGAGAGAGAGAGAGTGGCACAGGTGTCAGGTAAATGCATCCCTTTGTGTTGCACCTGTAAGCTAATGGACTTAAACAAGGCAGGTGGCGTTTCTGAAAGTCAGGTGAGAACGTAAGGGAGAGTTCCTTCGTCAGTCTGGCTCAGGTGTGTCCAGGAAGAGAGGGAGGGAGAAGAGGAATAGGTAGAGGAAGAGAGGGAGATATAAGAGAAATGGGTAGGGGAAGAGAGATCAGGGGAGAGGGAAAGGAATAGGTAGAGGTAAGAGGAATGGGTAGAAGAGGGAGAGGTAAAAGAAATAGGTAGAGGAAGAGAGGTAAGAGGAATGGGTAAAGGAGGGAGAGGTAAGAGGAATGGGTAGAAGAGGGACAGGTAAAAGAAATAGGTAGAGGAAGAGAGGTAAGAGGAATGGGTAGAGGAGGGAGAGGTAAGAGGAATGGGTAGAGGAGGGAGAGGTAAAAGGAATAGGTAGAGAAAGCGAGGTAAGAGGAATGGGTAGAAGAGGGAGAGGTAAGAGAAATGGGCAGAAGAAGAGAGGGAGAGGTAAGAGGAAAAGGGAGAAGTAAGAGGAATGGGCATGGGAGAGAGAGAAGGTCGGGGAGGGAGAGGGTTGGGAAGGCAAGTCTTACCGCACTCTCCCTCTCCTTCCCTCTCTCTCTCTCCCTCCCGCTCTAAGAAACAGTTATGCGGTTCCCAGCGTGGTAGTGAACCCCCTCTTCTCTTACTCCTCCTCCTCCTCCTCCTCCTCCTCTACTCCTCTTCCTCGTTCTTCATCTCTCCTCCGCCTCTTCATCTGCCTCTCTCACCATTGTCTTTCTTGTTTTTGTTCTTTTTATATTGTTCTTCTTGTTCTTCTTATTCTCCTCCTCAACTATTCCTCTTCCTCTTTCTTCATCTCCATCTTTCTCTCACCTTTGACTTTCTTTTTCTTTTTTTTTTGTTCTTTTTCATCTTGTTCATGGTCTTGTTATCATTGTTCTTGTTCTCGTCATTCTCCTCCTCCTCCTCCTCCTCCTCCTCCTCTCAGAATCACCGAAAGGGATACTCAACTTTTATGACCGTAAAAAAAAAAAAAAGTGTGTACATGAACCGCTAGTTTCATGTACGTGAGATGTGGGCTATTTTACACGCACATAGATTACTTACATGACTCGTGTGCGTGTGCCTGAGAGTGTTATGACGCAATAAAAAAAGAATAGCGTCAAATCTCATTATCTAGATTTGTGTAGTGTGTGTGTGTGTGTGTGTGTGTGTGTGTGTGTGTGTGATGATTGATAGAGTTAATTTTAAGGGATTGTAAGAGAGAAATGTGTATGTATGTATGTGTGTATGAATGTCTGTCTGTCTGTATGTTTATAGGTATTGTATAAAGTTAGGTAAAGCACAATAAACGATGCAATATAATGAATAACGATCAAAATGAAAACCTATAAGAGAAAACAGATTAATGAAAAAAATATATATAACAAAGCAAATACAAAAATGAGTGTATGAATTCATCGCTGTATATGTGTGTGTATGTATGTATGTATGTGTGTCTTTATGTATGTATGTATGTATGAATGTAGGTAGATATGTGTATGTATGTAACCTAACCTCACAAACTCATCTTATCTCATCTCACCTTAGCTCACCTCACCTCCTGTCATCTCATCTCATTTCATTTCACCTCAGCTCACCTCACCTCATCTCATCTCACCTTAGCTCACCTCACGTCACCTTCATTAACAGGTATTAGGAGCAGGAGCGAGTACTAGTGTGGGGAAATAGGCTACCTGTCAGAAGGCTGGGTCACACTTTTACCTAACCTCACCTGAGTAACGTAAAGGAGCCAGATATTTATTGTGATCCTTTGTTAATGAGTCCAGAGGGAGGGAGAGGAGGAACAGACGGGAGTAACGGGAGGGAAGTAGTCAGATTGCTCCTTTTTTTTTTTCTCCTCTTCGTCATTTCATCATCATCATCATCATCATATTTCTGGTTCCTGTTTAATTGTTTTTGTTATTCTCTCCTTTTGTTCTTGTTCTTTTTCTTCTTTCTCATTTTTCTTTGTCTTTCTCCTCATAGTCCTTCTTTTCCTTTGTCATCTTTATCACCAGTATCTTCTTATTTCCTCATCTTAATATTCCCCTTCTCTTCTCTCCCCCTACTGCTCCTCCCCCTCCTCCTCCTCCTCCTCCTCCTCCTCTATAATGAGCCGTACAAAACTCTCCGCTCACCTTATCTTAATTTCATCAAAAGTTATGTTATCGCAATAAAAAAAGAAAGCGATGCGGAAAAGAAGGGAGAAGGAGAACCGTACCGGGAAGAAGGAAAGGAGGTCACGAGAAAGAGAAAAAAAAAATAGGAAAGAAAAATAATTGAGTTAAAAATAGAGAGAAGATTGTATTGAAGAGGAGAATGTATACGTACTGTCAGATTGAAAACAACAACAACAAAAATAGTACTACTAATAATACAGTAACACATAACAGTAGTAGCGGGCTTTTTTTCACATTTGCTACCTTTTTTTATGCCCAACAGCAATAGTACTCATAATAACAACACAACAATAACATACAGCAATAATAGTAGTCATAAAAATACCTTTCGCATCGTACAAGAGAAGCAAAGTGAAAGGGAGAGTCACACTACGTAGACGGTGCTCACCTTTACCTTACCTTAATTACACCACAAGGCACAGGTCAGACGGCACGAATACCATAATGAAGGCTAATAAAGAACACCTCAAGGTAGACCATTTCCCCCATTGCGCCAGGTGCGTTAATCAGCTGACTTCGTACCTACCTTTACCTGCACCTCCATACCTTACCTCACCTCGCCGCTCCGTGATTGTATAAGCGCAGGTGAAGTGGAGTGAAGAAATGAATAATAAAATGCCTGAGGGAACACGTCTGAGCGGCGACCTGTCTTGTGTAATGCTCTGCTTCCTGTGTGTGTGTGTGTGTTGGTTTGCTTCAGTAGGGTACGAAGAGAGAGAGAGGTAAAGGCAATCTTGTAACCTGTTGACACCTCAAGTAGACAGCAATTTCTCTCTCTCTCTCTCTCTCTCTCTCTCTCTCTCTCTCACTTAACGTACCTACACAAACCAACACACACACACACACACACACACACACACACACACACACACACACACATGTTATTCTCTCTCTCTCTCTGTCGTTCTCGCTCTCTTGCATCACCTGAACGAACGAGAAAGTGAGGTGCGTTCCCTGCATGCTTACGTTCTTACCTGCCTCGACCTGCCTTCCTGTCTACCTGTTGATTGTCGCGGGAAGAGGTTGGTTACGTCACTCTAATGGCATGGAAACCGGTTACTGTGTTATTTTTAGCTTTATTTCTTTCGTCATTTCTTCTTGCCTCCCTCTCTCTCTCTGTTCCTTCCTTCCTCTCTCTCTCTCATCTCATCTTCACTTTCGATTTCTCTCTCTCTCTCTCTCTCTCTCTCTCTCTCTCTCTCTCTCTCTCTCTCTCTCTCTCTCTCTCTCTCTCTCTCTCTCTCTCTCTCTCTCTCTCTCTCTCTCTCTCTCTCTCTCTCTCTCTCTCTCTCTTCAA
>NW_026111684.1:377500-404285 GCF_024679095.1 Eriocheir sinensis
TCTCCATCCCCCTTCTCTCTTTCTCTTCCCCTCCTTCCTTCTTTCCCGCCCTCTTTATTTATGCCTTTATCTATCTTCCTACCCTTCCTCCTTCATTCTTTTATATATCTTCCTTTTCCTCCTCTCTCCTCTTCCTTACTCTCCGTCCTCCTTCTTTTCTATCTTCCTTTATTTCTTCTTCCATTCATACCTTGATCTCCCTTCCTCCTCCTTCATTCATTTTCTTTCCTTCGTTTTCCTTCTCTTTGTCTTTCCTTTCCTCACCCTTTTTCATTCCATCCCATTCTCTGACCTCCCTTCCATCCCTCCTTCATCTTCGTTCCTTCCCTTTTCCTTCCCACAGTATTCATTCCTCTCCCTCTTCTCCCTTCCTTCCCGCCCTCCTTCCTCGCCTCTTCCTTCCTCCCTTATTATGCAAGTTACATTTCCCTCTCTTCCTGCCTACGACCTTAAGGGAGGCGCCCAAGTCATCATCTCCCTGCCTTTTATTTGTTAGTGGGTGAATGTTAAGAGGAGTTGGATATTACGTCTTTAAGCATCCCTTCTGTCTTGTCTTTCTCCTGTTGTGTGTGTTTGTTTGTTTATGTTTGTGTGTGTGTGAGATTCTGTTGTGTTCTTGTATGTTTTTTTTTTTGTATGTGTGTGTTTTGTGTATGTATTTGTTTCTACTTCGTTGTTGTTTTTTTCGTTTTTTTTCTTCTTTTTTTTCTCCTTTTTTTTGGCGTGCTGTTGAGTGTATTGTTGTGTTATTGTTGTTGTTGTTGTTGCTGTTTTTCTTTTTGTTGTTGCTTTCCTTTTCTTCCTCTTTTTGTTTGTTGTTTTCGTGGTGCCGTACTGTTTTTTTTTATTTACTTTTTTTTTTTTATAGTTGTGTAATGAGTTTTTGTGGGTCTTTTATCTTATCTGTTTTGTAGTTTTATTGTTTTTTTTCTGTGTTGCTACCATTTATTTCAGTGTGTGTGTGTGTGAGTGTGTGTGTGTGTGTGTGTGTGTGTGTGTGTGTGTGTGTGTGTGTGTGTGTGTGTGTGTGTGTGTGTGTGTGTTTAGTCATATTTTCTTTCTCTCTTACGGCAAGGTATTTTAAGAGACTGTACCACCAAGGGAATTCCCCGTCTTAAATCTCCCGTAATCTCCTCTGAAAACACGTCGAGCTATTCCTTTTCTCTAATTAGTGTGCGGCGGCGTAGTGTGTGTGTGTGTGTGTGTGTGTGTGTGTGTGTGTGTGTGTGTGTGTGTTGCGTAAGGAAGGTGAGACATGCGGGGCGACGACTTACATCATAATCTTGAAGCGCTCCCTCCCTCGCCTACCTTTCCCTTTCTCCCAGTGACCCGGCTAATATCACCGATGACGTTCCAAAAATAATGAAGAGAAGAGAACAGAACAGAACAGAAAACCATTATTGGGTCTTGAAACAGCTTGCCTCCATTTCCTCTCTCTCTCCCACTGACCCGACTAATATTACTGATGACGTTTCAAAAATAATAAAGAGAAGAGACGAGAAGAGAACAGAACAGAAAACCAATATTGAGTCTTGAAAGTGCTCGCCTTCCTTTTCCTTTCAGTGACCCGGCTAATAATATAACTGATGACGTTCCAAAAATAAAACAATAATAAAGAGAACAACTTTATTAACTCTTGAAATTCTCCTCGTGTTACTTTCCCTCTCGAAACAGTGACCCGAGAAATATAATTGATGGTTCAAAAAAAGAAAGAAAATAGAAGAGCATTATTAACTCTTGAAGATCTGCTTGCCCTCCTTTCCCTTTCTGCCAGTGACCCGACTGATGTATGACCTTGTAAGCCTGTAAGGAAGAAAATAATTGAGATGTAGATTATTATGTCATGAAAATCCACTCGCCTTCCTTTCAATTTAGCAGTGACCCAACTAACGTAATTTATGACGTTTTAAATCTCAGAAAAAAATAATAGAGAAGAACATTAATTTAAGTACCTCAGTAAGATATAAACTCTTGAAAATCCACTCGCCTTCCTATCAATTTAACAGTGACCCAGCTAACTTAATTTATCACGTTTCTAAGAAAAAAAAATAATAGAGAAGAACATTGATATAAGCACCTCAGTAAGATTGATTACCTCTTGAACATCTGCTCGCCTTCCTTCCCTTTTCTCTGACACTGACACGACTAACTTAATTTATAATGCTCTAAGTCTCTAAGGAAGAAATGTAAAGAGATGAGCAATCCAAAAGTGCCTCAGTAATATTTTCTTAATTTATTTGTTCATTCACTTTTTTTTCTTGTAGCAACTGTGTATTTTTAGCTTGTGTTGGTCCACGATATTTTTTTTCATGCATTCAATCAGTCATATGTGTTTTTTATTTTTAGTTTTTAAGTTTACAAGAATTAAATGACAGCTTACCAAACAAACAAGTAATTAATCAGCCAATTCGCCATTTTTTCAGTTGTTTATCTCACGTTTGTAAAAAGTAAATGTCAGCTTTCCAATACAATAAACCAGTCAATTAATTTCCCTCATTATTGCCTCCTCCGTCCTTCTTCCCTCATTTCTACCTTCATCATCCATTTCCTTACCTTCCCTTTCCCTCGCTCCCTTCTTTTCTCTCACCCCTTCTACCTTCATCATCCATTTCCTTACCTTCCCTTTCCCTCGCTCCCTTCTTTTCTCTCACCCTTCTTTCCTTATTAACTCGTGGAAATTAACCCACTTAGTAAATACCTTTTCCTAAACATTTTGTACCGAGTAACTGGAAAAGAAATCACGCAGTCGGCCAAGCAATATATTTTTCCCTTCTTTTCGTAACTAATTTCCACGCTGGGGCAGAGCACAGGTGGGGAGTGGACGTGTCTGGCCTGCTTGGAGAGTGAGTTAGGGAGTTAGTGCGTGGTGGGTAGACATTCCCTCCTCAAGGCGAGCTTCATCATGCTGGGGTTACATTCTCCAGCATCATGCCCACCACCACCACCATTAAACAAGCAACCACTTCTTCCCTTCCTTTTCCACTTCTCTTTCGCATACCATCATCACCACCACTACCATCAACAACAACAACAAGAGTAATATAAGCAAGCTACCACCATCACCACCACCACCACCACCATTAAACAAGCAACCACTTCTTCCCTTCCTTTTCCACATCTCTTTCGCATACCATCATCACCACCACTACCATCAACAACAACAATAAGAGTAATACAAGCACCACCACTACCACCATCACCACCACCACCACCACCATTAAACACGCAACCACTTCTTCCCTTCCTTTTCCACATCTCTTTCGCATACCATCATCACCACCACTACCATCAACAACAACAACAAGAGTAATACAAGCACCACCACTACCACCATCACCACCATCACCACCACCTCCCTTCTGCTTCACATGTTTCCTCTCCTCCCTCCTTCCTTCCTTCTTCCCTATCTCTCTCTGTCTCTCCTTCCTTCCTTCCTACCTTCCTTCTTCTACTACCACCACCACTACCATTAAACCCCCAACCACAGTCTTTCCTTTCCTCTCCCACCTTTCCTTCGTCTACCATCATCACTACCACCATCAACAACAGTAAAATAAGCACCACCACAATCACTACAACCATCACCATCTCCCTCTTGTTGTAAATGTTTTTTTCTCTTCCTTCCCTCTTTCCTTCCTTTCCTCTTTTCTTCCTCTGTCACCTCCTCTCTCTGCCTCTCCTTCCCTCCTTTCTTCTACTACGAACACCACTAGTAAACTCGCTACCCCCTTTTTTTTCGCCCCCTCTTCCATCTCTCGTTCCTCCATTATCATTACCACCACCACCACCACCACCTCCATTATCTTACGTAAGTTTTCTGCTTGTCTGCTTTTAAGTAAATACAAGAAGACAAAAGAGTCGTCTCATTTGCGCTAATCATCCCACGCCCCACGCCCAAGGACACACACACACACACACACACACACACACACACTCACGCACACACACACACACACACACACACACACACACACACACAGTAAGCAAACGGCAGACATCAATCAGTGTTGATTTCTCTTCCTCTCTCTCTTTTTCCTCCCTCCCTCCCTCTTTCCTCCACTCTCTCCTCCCCCTCCCCCCCCTCACTCCACCTTACCTTTCCCTTCCCTAATTAACCTGATTACCTGAGTTTCATCACCAAAGCGCAGGTGTTCAAGGCACTCATGAGGATTATTTGCACACACGCACGCACACACACACAAAAAAATACACACACACAAACACACACACGCACTACCTCTGATTACACCCATCCGCTATAACACACACACACACACACACACACACACACACACACACACACACACACACACCTCGCCTCATTAACAACCCAGTACGAAAAAAAAAAAAAAGGGCACTCTTCTCTTTTATTCTCCTCTTATTACCCGTTTATTACCCACTTGCTTCGCCCCCCTCCTCCTCCTCCTCCCCCCCCCCCCCCGTTGATTACGTCCGTTTTTCTTCTAAAGGGGGAGGGGGGAGGGGGCGTCCTGTTGCGTCGTTTTCCGTCTTGTTATTGCCGTTAATGAGCCTGTTAGCGATGCCTGGCCCGACAACAATCAGGAGCAGGTGGAAAAGGTAAAATGGTGCGGTGTTGACAAGGAGGGGAGGGGGGGGGGCGATAGGTAATTAGGAATGAGGAGAAGGGGAAGGCAGGGGAAGGGGAGGAAGGGGAAGAGGGGGGCGATAGGGGAATGAGGGAGAAGGGAAGGCAGGGAAGGGAGGAAAAGAGGGGGATAGGTAGTGGGAATGAGGGAGGGAAGGCAGGGAAGGGGAGGGAGGGAAGAGGGGCGATGCAGGGAAGGGAGGAGGAGAGGGGGAGCGATGGTAACTAGAAAGAGTGGGAAGGGAGAGAGGCAGGAAGAGGGGGGCGATAGGTAACTAGGAATGAGGAGAAGGGGAAGGCAGGGGAAGGGGAGGGAGGGGAAGAGGGGGGCGATAGGTAACTAGGAATGAGGAGAAGGGGAAGGCAGGGGAAGGGGAGGGAGGGGAAGAGGGGGGCGATAGGTACGTAGGATTGAGGAGCAGGGGAAGGGAAGGGAGGAGGGGGAAGAGGGGCGATAGGTAATTCGGAATGAGGAGAAGGGGAAGGCAGGGAAGGATGAGTAAGGGAAAGGTGGGGAAGGGGGATGATATTATGGACTTTTCCTCTTCCCTCCCCTCTTTCCTTTAACCCCTTCATCCTTCCTTCCTTCCTTTCTTTTCTTTCTTTCTTCTTTTTCTTTCTTTCTTTCTTTCTTTCTTTCTTCTTTCCTTCCTTCCGTCCTTACTTTACTCTTTTCTTCCTTGGTAACAAAAAGAGAGAGAGAGTGTAGCTTATTAATCATCACAAAGAAAAACTATATACCTCACCATTGTACTTCTGCCTCAGGTGGTCAATAAGTTTACCAATATATCCCCCTGGGTCGTAAGAGTGCACCCAGCCTCCCCCAGGGTATTAGTTCTCTCTCTGCCAATATCGCCAAAGGGGGGAGGGCCTTGTACTGTCTCTGATCTTCCCTCTTACTCCAATATTATCCTTCCAATACAGTCTTTGAGGGGTGGGTCTTGAACTCTGGCAATACTGAAACTTGTCCTTTCCTATTATTTTTTCCTTCGTTTCCCTCTTTTTTCCCTTTCTCTTATCTTCCCTCTTACTCCAATATTATCCTTCCAATACAGTCTTTGAGGGGTGGGTCTTGAACTCTCTTTGGCAATACTGAAACTTGTCCTTTCCTATTATTTTTTCCTTCGTTTCCCTCTTTTTTCCCTTTCTCTGATCTTCCCCTCACTCCAATATTATCCTTCCAATACAGTCTTTGAGGGGTGGGTCTTGAACTCTGGCAATACTGAAACTTGTCCTTTCCTATTATTTTTTCCTTCCTTTCCCTCTTTTTTCCCTTACCAATCTGATCTTCCCTCTTACTCCAATATTAAGCTTCCAATACAGTCTTTGAGGGGTGGGTCTTGAACTTCCTTTGCCAATACTGAAACTTGTCCTCTCCTTTATTTTTTTTCCTTCCTTTCCCTTTTATTTCCCTTACCAATCTATCTTCTCTGTCCCTTATTCGCCCCTGGTTCTGATCTTCCCCCTCACTCCAACATTAACCTTCCAATACGGTCGTTGAGGGATGGATCTTGAACTTTCTTTGCCAGTACTAAAACTTGCCTGCATCTTTTTCCTTCCTTTCCCTTTTTCTTCCCATTTTCTCCCATTCCATCCCATTCTATCGTATCCTTCCTCCTCCTCCTTTTTCTGTCTCTTTCACTTGCTCGGTCAAACTCAATGACAGCTCTTAATTTTGTGTTGTATACCGTCCCTTCCCCCCCACCCCGCCCCCCACCCCACACACACGCACGATCATTGTTATAAAAAAATACTAATGATAAAGATAATAATCAATGTGAAACCGGTAGGAGGAGAAGGTATTTTCCTGCTATCTGTTTTCCCTTTTTTGTAATTGTGGTGAGAATGGTATCTGGTGGTCTCGTTTTGAAGCTTGTTTTTGTTTGTTTTTGTGTTTGTGGAGCCATTTAGTGGGATTCTCGTTTTCTTTTTTTCTTGTTTTGGGTTGCTGGTTAATACGGGCTGTTGTCTGCTGTTAGTCTTGTGGTAGGTGTGGGTAAGTGGACATTAACCGCACTTTGTTTTTTTTTTAATTTATTTTTTCTTAATGGTTACTTATGGCTTTTACTTTTTATTGACCTCTGTGGTGGTGGTGGTGGTGATGATGATGGTGGTGGTGGTGGTGATGATGATGGTGGTGGTGATGGTGATTGTGGTGGTAGTGAAAGGGGTTCGATTCTGTTTGTTTTATTCCTTTTTGTGGCAGGGAACAAAAGACTACAGTATATTTTTTTAATCAGCGGTGAGGGAAACCTTTCTATCGCGTTAATTAATATTTTCGTGATGTCAACGGTGAGGGAAAGGCTTCTAATTAGCTTGTTATGATACCCTACGAACACACACACACACACACACACACACACACACACACACACACACACACATATTTCAGGCGCTTTGTTCGTGTTTTTTCGTGTCTCGTTCGTGTTCTTTTCCTTTTCTCCATCTATTTTCTCCTTTCTTTCTCCTTTCAATCACTTCAATTTTTATCTCTTTTCCGCTGTTCATCCTTAATTACATCCATTTATTTCTCTCTCTCTCTCTCTCTCTCTCTCTCTCTCTCTCTCTCTCTCTCTCTCTCTCTCTCTCTCTCTCTCTCTCTCTCTCTCTCTCTCTCTCTCTCTCTCTCTCTCTCTCTCTCTCTCTCTCTCTCTCTCTCTCTCCTCACACACACACACACACCTTGTCCTCACTCTCATGATTCACACATTCTCCTCCATCCCATTACACTCTCGTCACGCTTGTCTTCCTATCATCTTCACCCACTTAGCACCGTACAAATATAGTGAAGGGAAGGGAAGGGGAAGGGAGGGAATGGGAGAAGGGATTGGAAGGCCAGGTAAGGTAAGGTAGGGTGAGGAGGAAGAAGTACTAGAAAGAAGAGAGAGAGTGTGTGTGTGTGTGTGTGTGTGTGTGTGTGTGTGTGTGTGTGTGTGTGTGTGTGTGTGTGTGTGTGTGTGTGTTTGTTTGTGTTTAAATGATGTAGAAGGAGAAAAGGAAGAGAAGAAGAGAAAGAGGGGACAGAAGAGGTGATGGGAAGGGGAGAGGGACCAGAGGAGAGGGGAGAAAGGATAGAAAGCCAGGAAAAGGGAAGGGAAGGGAAGGAAAGAAGGGAAAAGGATGAGGCTTGAAAAGGAGACGGAGAAGAGATGGAAAGCCAGGGAAGGGAAGTGGAAGGACGATGAGAAGATAAGAGGAGTAAAGGAAGAAAGGAGAAAGGAAAACGGATGAAAGGGGAGGAGGAGAGGAAGAAGAGAGCTGGAGGGGAACAAGGAAGGGGTGCTGTGCGTAGGCGAGGCAAGGATGAAGGGAGTGAGGCAGAAAAGAAGGGAAGAAAAAGATGTTTAGTCTCGAAGGAAGGTAGACGGGTAGGTAAGTAATCTTTTGGAGGGGTGACTTTTTTGTTTTGCCTTAGTGTGGCTGGAGGGGAGACAAAGGGGGAGGAGAATGAAGGGTGCGGAAGAAGGGTAGAAGGAAAGGTGTGAGAGGGAGAAGCTGGAGAGATAAGTGTAAAAGGTGGGGATGGAGGAGGAGAAAGGAGAAAGGAGGTGACAAGCAGTAAGGAAGAGAAGAAAAATGAAAGTGAATGTAAGGTGAACAGAAGGAAGAAAGTGAGAGGAAGAGAAGGGAGAGGAGAAAAGGAAGGAGATAAGAAAGAGTGAGAGAAAAAAATTATTATAAGGAGTAGAAGAGAGAAAGAAAGAGTGTGTTTAGTACTTAAAGAAGAAGATAAAGGAGGAAGAAAAACGAAAGAAAGTGAGGGAGGAAAGAAAATGAAAATAAATAAAAGAATAGAGAAATAGAGAATCCATAGAACTTGGAGATAAAGAGGACTAGAAGCTAAAGAGAATGAATGAAGGAGGAAAATTATAATAGAGTACAATATATGGATAGCTAAATTAATAGATAGAGTGTGTGTTTGTGTGTGTGTGTGTGTGTGTGTGTGTGTGTGTGTGTGTGTGTGTGGAGGGCAGGCGTGTAGGCACCAGCAGCCCGCGGCCCCACACGCTCAAAAACTGGACCTTATTGCCACAAGTCCACGCCGATGACCTTTCGAAGTCCGGCGGGTGAAGGCTCTTGGGCGGCGGCGGCGGGTGTGGTGGTGATGATGGCGTGGTGATAATGGTGGTGGTGATGGCATGGGTAGTGGTGGTGAGGTAGAGATGAAGAGGGATGGTGACGTTTTTGTTGTTGTTTTTGGTGGTGGTGGTGATGGTAAGAATGATGAGTCAGCTAATTAGTAGTGATGATAGTGATGATGATAATGACATAATAATGATAGTGATGGTGATGGTATTGGTGGTGGTGGTGGATTAGTGGTGATGATAGTGAAGTGGGAATTATGGTACTAGAAAGAGTGGTAGTGATGGTGATGATGGTGGTGGTGATGGTGGTGATTAAGCCGCCCACTGCCCATTATCTTCGTGACGGGGCGTGGAGAGGCGGGTCCTTGCCACGCCCACACGCCCAGCAAAATCGTGATAGGCGTGTGTGTGTGTGTGTGTGTGTGTGTGTGTGTGTGTGTGTGTGTGTGTAGGTAGGTTAACTGTTAAGTGTTTACCTGCCACGCCCCAGAACAAGATCCACAGGTGTTGAGGGGTCTGTTAATCACTCTTGCACAGGTATTTCGCTTCACCTGGTCCCGTCTGACTCGCCACCTTCCCGCCACTTTCCAGGCTGACCGGCGGCTCTCGGGCGGAAGTAGAGCGGAAAGGAAAACAGCTGAGGAAGGGAAAGTGTGCGCCAGAAGGAGGAGGAGGAGGAGGAGGAGGAGGAGGAGGAGGAGGGGAAGTGAAGGCTGATCTTGCAGTGAATTATCGTCTTCTCTTCATAATTTCTGTTTTCTCCTTCTTCCCCTTCTCGTCTTGTCTTCCCTTCTCTTCATAATTTCTGTTTTCTTCTTCTTCTCCTTCTCGTCTTGTCTTCCCTTCTCTTCATAATTTCTGTTTTCTTCTTCTTCTCCTTCTCGTCTTGTCTTCCCTTCTCTTCATAATTTCTGTTTTCTTCTTCTTCTCCTTCTCGTCTTGTCTTCCCTTCTCTTCATAATTTCTGTTTTCTTCTTCTTCTCCTTCTCGTCTTGTCTTCCCTTCTCTTCATAATTTGTTTTCTCCTTCTTCTCCTCATCTTGTCTTCTCTTTTCTTCATAATTTGTTTTCTCCTTCTTCCCTTTCTCCTCCTTCTTCTTTTCATTTTCCCATTTATTTTTCTTCTACTCTTCATTTCTCTCCCATTTTGTTTTCCTCTTCTTCTCTTCTCTTTGCTTCATTTATTTATATTTTCATTCTCCTCCTCCTCCTCTTTTCTTTCCTCTTACTTTTCTTCTTCTTCTCTTCTTTTCTCTTCTTTTCTCCATCTATTGTTTCTTTTCCTCCTCCTCCTTCTCTTCTCTTCTTTTCTCCATTGTTTCTTCTCCTTCGTCCTTCTCTTGTCTCCTCCATTTAGTTTTCATCCTTTCATCCATTTGTTCATCTTCTTCCTTCTTTTCTCCATATATTTTCTTCTCCTCCTCCTCCTCCTCTTTTTCTCTCTTCCATTTCTTCTTCTCCTTCTCTCGTCTTCTTTTCTCCATTCATTTTTCTCTCTTCCATTTCTTCATCTCCTTCTCTCTTCTTCTTCTCTCCATTCATATTTCTTCTCTTCTTTTCAACATTCAATTTCCATCTTCTCGTCCTCCTCTTCCTCCTCCACCACCACCACCACCACCAAAACCATATATCTAGTACTAAACCAAAACAATGAACTACTCTAAAAGAAATCTCATGAACTTCTGTGACATTCTCGCGGCAGAGGTGACTTTCAAACGTTCCCGCACGCGCCTCTTACAAGTGCTCTTTTTAACCGGTTCTGCAGCTCACTCAGGCGCTTGACAAACAGACCAGATCACTCATGCAGGCAGCCTCGGTATATGTAATCAGGCTTTTGGTTACCTGCTTTTCCATGCTTCCTGCCCTTCCTCCTCCTCCTCCTTCTTCCTTCTCCTTCTCACCTTTTATTCTCTGCTGGTTTTTTTTATTTCTTTTCTCTCTTATTCTTTTTCAATTGTTTATTTTGTCTTTTTTTACTTATCTTCCAATCTCATTACTATTTTTACTTCCATTCCTTTTCCTCCTCCTCCTCCTTCTCTTCTTTTTTCTCCTCCTCCTCCTCCTCCTCCTCCTCTTTCTCTTCTTTCTTCTCCTTTGCCTTTTTCTCCCCCGCCATAGATCCATTTTCTCTGCGTTGTTATCTTTTGTCTCTCTTGTATTCTTTCCTCCTCCTCCTCCTCCTCCTCCTCCTCCTCCTCCTCCTCTTCTTCCTCTTCCTTCTTTTTCTCACTCTTTCTTCTCTACCATTGATCTGCTTTCTCCTTCATTCGTTTTACTTTTTTTGTTTCGTGTTTATTTTACTTGTCATTTATCCGTCTCATTACTGCTTCCACTCACATTCCTCTTCCTTCTCCTCCTTCTTCATTTTCTTGTTCCTCCTCCTTCGCCTCCTCCTCCACCATAGACATATTTTCTCCTTATTGTTCTCTTTTTTCTCATTCTTTTCACATTTTTATTTCTTCTCTCTATTACTTGCCATCTCCACATCTCATTACTGTTTCCACTTGCGTTCCTCCTCCTCCTTCTTCCTTTTCTTCTTCCTCCTCCTCTTCCTTCTCTATTCCTCTCTACCTCCACGTTTCGCACAGGTTAAGCATACCAAGGCAGAGGTTAATATGCATGACCAGTGAAAGGGAAAGGAGAGAAAGAACAGGTGAAGGCGTGGCTGTACGTGGCTGTGCAGGTGAAAGTGAGTGCAGGCAGGCAGGTACACGGGGTTAATTAGGTCTCAGGTAATTAGCAGGAAATGAGCCGATTTTGTGCAGAGATGAGGAAGTATAGAAGTGGATGATGATGATGATGATGAGGTGTGTGATTTGACTTTTTTTAATTATCTTTATTAATTCATTCAGTCAGTCACTTAGTGTGGGTAAGAAGCGTGGCGAGAGAAAGTGAATGTGTGCGTGAGTGAGAATCGGGTATTTTATGATAATGGTTTGATTGTTATTACGAGTTTTGCGCTGCTTATCTATCTATCTATCTTGATCTGCCCCTTCTATTGATCTGTCTCCATTAGTTTTCTTCTTTTCCTCCTCTTCTCTTTTTTTGGAGTGAGTGAGAATCAGGAATTTTATGATAATGGTTTGATTGTTATTACGAGTTTTGCGCTGGTTATCTATCTATCTATCTTGATCTACCCCTTCTATTTATCTATCTCCATTAGTTTTCTTCTTTTCCTCTTTCTCCTCTTCTCTTTTTCTTTTTTGCGTGAGTGAGAATCAGGAATTTTATGATAATGGTTTGATTGTTATTACGAGTTTTGCCCTGGTTATCTATCTATCTATCTTGATCTACCCCTTCTATTTATCTATCTCCATTAGTTTTCTTCTTTCCTTCTTTCTCCTCTTCTCTTTTCTCTCCCTTTTTTTCTTTTATCTTGCTGTGTCCGTCCGTCTATCTATCTCTCTGTCTCCTTTTGTTTTGATTTTCCCTTTTATCTATCTATCTTGATCTGCCCCTTCTATTTATCTATCTCCATTAGTTTTCTTATTTTCCTCTTTCTCCTCTTCTCTTTCTCTTCCTTTTTTTTTTCTTTTTATCTTGCTGTGTCCGTCTATCTATCTATCTCTTTGTCTCCTTTTGTGTTGATTTTCCCTTTTATCTATCTATCTATGTCTATGTGTCTACCTTTATCTATTTGTCTCCTCCTATCTCTACTTAACCTGCCATTCTATCCATCTATCTATCTTGCTGTGTACCTGTTTATCTATCCGTCTCTCCCTCCTTTTTATCTATTTGCCCTATCTATCTGTCTTGCTGTGTGTCTATCTGTCTCTCTCTCTCTCTCTCTCTCTCTCTCTCTCTCTCTCTCTCTCTCTCTCTCTCTCTCTCTCTCTCTCTCTCTCTCTCTCTCTCTTCCTCTTTCTCTTTCATCAACTTATAAAGAAAAGTATTAATCCACGCTTCCTCCTTTCCTCCCATCTTCCCTCATCCCCTTCCTCCCATCTTCCTTTCATCAACCTCCCTTCATTCTCCCCTCCATCATTCTCCCTTCACCCTTTCCTCCTCCCATCTCTTCCTCACCCCGTCACTACATCCACTCAATTGCTCATCCGTTCTCCCCTCTTCTCATTCATTCCTCCCCTTCTCCCCTTCCTCTTTGCTTTTTATTCTCGCTCTCCTCTTCCTTCCTCTTCCTCCTTCCTTCTTTCATCTCTATCACTGCTTTGCTTGTTTGTGCCTTGAGAGAGAGAGAGAGACTGACGCCCGCCAACTTTTACCTTCAACCTCTTAACCATCATCACCACTAGCAACAACAACAACAACAACAACAACCTTTACATACCTTCTTATCTCCACCATTCCTTATTTTCTTTCACTTTTCCTCCTTACTTTCATTCACATACAGTTCCTTTTCCTCTCTTTTCCAGATTTCTTCCCTCTTCTTTTCATTACTCTTTTGCTTCTTCCTTTACTGACTTATCACTCCTCTTAGGCATCCCTTTTCTCTTCCCCTTTCTCTTTCTCTTATTTCCTTCTTTCCTTTAATTCTCTTCTCTTCCTCTCACGTTCTCTCTCTTTCATTCTCTCTCTCATCCATCTCCTTCTTTCTTTCCCTTCCATTCTCTCCTTTTCCTTCACCGTTCTCTGTTTCTCCTTCCCCCTTTCTCATCCTCCCTTCCTCCTTTTCCCCCCTCCCCTTCCCTGCCTCAATGCCTCCCCTTCCCTTGGCAACGGAGGGCCATTTAGGGAGGGTGTGAAGTCAGCCAGCCAAGAAACCCCAGGTCCATATTCTTCCCTTCCCTTCCTTCCCTTCCTTTCCACTCCTTTCCTTCTACTCCTTCCCTTCCCTTCTTTACCCTTCCACTGCTCCCTTTCCTTTTCTTTCCATTTGTTCTTTCTCTTGTCCTCTCTTTTCACGTCTTCAGTTTTCCTCTCTTCTTCCCTTTCTTCTCTTCGCTTCTTTCCTTTCATTGCATTTCCTTTTCTTTCATATCATCCTTTTCTTCCCTACTCTTGTATTTTCTTCTTTTATATTTTCACTTTCCTTCTCTTCCCTTAATTTCTCTTTTCATATTTTATTTTTCTACACTTCCCTTCCCTTATCTAACTTACCTTCCCTTCCGTCCTCTTTCTTACCCTTTCATTCCCTTCCCATCTTCCTTACTCTCATTACCACCATTACCACCACCACCACCACCACCAGTCCCTCTAACACACCACAAAAAGCACTAATAGAGACGCTGGTGGTTTCTCCGCGGCGGGTGAAAACTCGTTTCTGATTGCATGGACGTGAGGGAGGAGAACGGAGGGAAGGAGGAAGAGAAGGGAGGAGAGATACTAAGAGAGGAGGGAAAGGTAGAGCAATACAGGTGGATAGGAAAGGTAGAGGACAGGTATGATTGGGTGGACCTACCTTACCTACCTACCTACCGACCTGATTCAGCGTACCTACTCGCTCTGTCTTCCTACCCGTCTACCTGTCTCTCACCTGCCCAGAACTCACCTGACGGGTTTGCAAGGTGTGGGGTGAGCGCTGCATCCACTCACCTGTCTCTCACCTCTCTTCATCTCTCTCATTCTTCTCCTTGTCTTACCTTTCCTTACCTTCACTTCCCTTACCTCACCTTCCTATTTGCTTTTTACTTTTCATCCTCAACATATTTTCCATACCTCACATACTTCCCTTTCTCCTCCCTCTCATCTTCCCTCTTTTCTTTCTCTCTCATCTCCCTCTTTTATCTCTCACCTCTTTCTCTTACTCCCCTCACTTCCCCTTCGTCCTCCCTCTCATCTTCCTATTGTTTCTTTATGGTTTTCTACTCTTCATTGTTTAGCATCCTTCCTTTCCCTTTCCTTCTTTTCCTTTACGTGTTTATTCCCTTCCTTTCATTTCTTCACCTAACCTTTTCTTTATTTTTCCTTTTCTTCCCTGCTTCCTCGCTACTTTCTCTTTTCTTCCTGTCATTGTCTCCCTTAACTTTCCCTTCCCTTCCCTTCCCTTCTCATCCCTTCCCTTCCTTTCCCTTCCCTTCCCTTTCCTTCTCTTCTCATTCCTTCCTTTCCCTTCCCTTCCCTTCCCTTCCCTTTCCTTTCATTTCCTTTCCTTCCCATTTGATTAGCTTTTGCACTCTTCATTCTCCCAATCCTTTCTCTTCATAACCATTCACCATTCTCTTCTAAAATCCATTCACACCACTACATCTCTTCACTATTGTCTCCTCACCATATAACACACGCAAACTCATCCACCCCCTTAGCTATTCACCATACGTCCTCACCATCCCTCTTCACCTTATCTGTCACCATACTATTTTTGGGAGTCTTCTTATAGCCTCTCAGCGCACTATACATATTCAGACTCCCCCCATCACCATATCGATTCACCATACCCGCACCATGCACTCACCATACCGGCCTTCCTGCCATCCGATCAAGCCCACTATGATAAAAAATATGGTGCCATAGTCTTCCAGCGGAGAGAGTGGCTAACATTGCACCATGATTATAGAGTAGGGAGGTACACACACACACACACACGCCAAACTAGATTGTTGTTGCCTAAGCGAAAGACGGAAGAAAGAAAGAAGGATAGAAAGAAAGAAAAAGAAAAAAAGAGAAAGAAAGAAAGAAGGGAAGAAAAAAGATATAAAAGATAGAAAGAACGAACAGGAGGGTGAAAGATGCGAAAATAACAAAGAAATAAGAGAGAATACAAAAAAATGACTGCATAAAGATGAAGCAAACTAATAAAAGACAGAAAAAAAGAAGAAAAAAAGATAAAAGTAACAAAGGAATAAGAAAAAAATAAGAAAACCGTAAAGAAATAAAGAAAAAAACAAAAAATAAGAGAAAGAGATGATGATGATGACGATGATGATTATGATTAGCGGATGAATCACCTGCTTCTCAAACACGCGTGGGCCGAGCCAGGTTAATGAGCGCTACCGGTGACTAATAATGTCCGGATGATGAACCTAATCTCTCGCTAATGAGGCAAAGGATCTCTTCTATATAACAATACTAACCCAACATGACCGATAAAGGGCCGTATAGGATGTGTGTGTGTGTGTGTGTGTGTGTGTGTGTGTGTGGGTTGGTTGTGATGAAAGAGGAGGAGGAAATAGGAGGTGGAGGTAAGGTTAGGAGGAAGTGGAGGAAAGGAGGAGGTTGGTACTGAAGGAGGGAGAGGAGCTGGAGGAGAAAGAAGAGGTAGAGCAGGAGAAGATGAAGGTGAATAGGTTAGTAGGGGTGGAGGAATAGGAGAAAGAGGAAGGGAAGGAGCAAGAGTAGGAGGAGGAGGAGGAGGTGGAGGAAGAGGAGGTGAAGGAAAGGTGGATAGGAAGATGGATAATAATAACAAATAGCAAAATAATAAAGTATGGACGTAAAATAACATGGAAGAAAAGAAGAAAGGAAGAGGAGAAGGAGGAGGAAGGGGAAGAGGAAGAGGGAGGGAAATAAAATGTTAGAGTGAAATGAGTTTGAATGAAATGAAGAAGGAAAAGAGCAAAATGTGAACGTAAAGCAACATGAAAGTTTAAAAGAGAGGAAGAAGAAGAAGGAGAAGATTGAAATGAAGAAAAGGAGAAGAAAAAATGTGAACGTAAAGCAAATGAAAGTATAAAAGAAAGAAAGAGGAAGAAGAAGATTGAAATGAAGAAAACAAGAAGAAAAAAAGGACGTGACTAAACATGAGAGTATAAAAGAGAGGAAGAGGAAGAGGAAGAAGAAGAAGGAGAAGAAGATTGAAATGAAGAAAAAAAAGAAGAAAAAAATGGACGTGAATAAACATGAGAGTATAAAAGAGAGGAAGAGGAAGAGGAAGAAGAAGAAGGAGAAAAAGATTGAAATGAAGAAAAAAAAGAAGAAAAAAATGGACGTGATTAAACATGAGAGTATAAAAGAGAGGAAGAGAAAGAGGAAGAAGAAGAAGAAGAAGGAGAAGAAGATTGAAATGAAGAGAAGAAGAAAAAATGGACGTGAAAGAGCATGAAAGAAAAGAAGAGGAATATTAAGAGGAAGAACGGAGGGTGATAACAGGAAACACAGGAATGAAAAGAACGTCAAGGAAAGACAAAGAGTGATTTGTAAACTTAAAAAAAAATATCTGACTCTTAAGGAGAAAGGAAGAGGCAGACAGACAGAGAGGATAATAGTGATGAGGTCAATAGGAAAGGTGATGATGGTGGTGATTGTGGTGGTGACAGGGGTGAGTGACAGCAGTGGAGAAGGAATTAATGGAGAATGTGACAGGAGAGAGAGAGAGAAGAATGATAGGGCTGACAGGACAGAAGGAGGAGGAAATGACAGTGATAGGAAGAATGGACAGCTAGAACGGAGGAGGAGGAGGAGGAGGAGGAGGGGGAAGAAGAAGAAGAAGAGGAAGAGGAGAGGAATGAGTAGTGGTGAAGGGAATATAGACGGATATGTGGTGAGAGGGGAAGAAAGAAGAGAGGAGGAGGTGGAGGTGGAGGAGGAGGAGGAGGAGGAGGAGGCACCAAGGACGTCCACTAGGTACAGGAGGTAAAACTCTCTGCACCTGAGACCTGGGGAGGACGAGGAGGAGGAGGAGGAGGAGGAGGAGGAGAGAGGAGGAGGAGGGGGAAAGGTATGCCACCACCACCTTCACCACCACCACCACCACGCATTATGGAGCATGTCGAGACCAGCTGTGTGTGTGTGTGTGTGTGTGTGTGTGTGTGTGTGTGTACGCGATGTCAGGTTACTTTACATACACGAAACTCTTTGAAACGTACATGAAAGAGAAGAAAAAAAAAGAAAAGGGAAAGGAAAAAAGGGGGAAACATGTCGCCTAGAACTCGAAGCTTCAAACGACTCAATATGAAGCTTCAATGTCTTACCGAGGCGTGTGGTGTTTGTCGCTTTGAAGGAGGGGGGAGGAGGAGGAGGAGGAGGGGGAGGGGGGAGGAGGAGGGGGAGGGGGGAGGAGGAGGAGGAGGAGAAGGAGGGGGAGGGGGGGAGAGTCTTACCCTGGCTCACATCAAACCAGTCCACACTTCCCCCTATTCCTCCCCTCCTCCTCCTCCTCCTCCCTCTTCCTTGTCCTCCCTCTCCCTCTCTCCTTCCCCTTCTCCTACTCCTCCCTACTACCACAGAATGTTCTCAAGTATCTTCCTCCTCCATTTTTTCCTCACCTCTCTTTCCTCTTATCTTTCCTCTTTCCTCCTCCTCTTCTCCTCCCTTCACTCTTTCCTAATATTGTCTTTCCATTTCTCTTTCTCTCCCGTTTCCTTCCTCCTCTTCACCTCCTCCTCCTCCTCCCCTCCTCCTCCTTCTCCTCCTTCTCCTACCTCCTTCTTCCCTCTCATCTCTCTTTCGCTTACTCAGTGTTCTCCTTTTCAGAAAATATTTTAGTGTCCCCAGTTACATGGTTTCCAGGCTGACGCTCGTTTTCTTTATACTTTTTCTCTGTGTGTCTCTAGAATTCTCTCTGGGTTTCCTTTGCTTCAGTTTGTCGCAGTTACCTTTCCAGTCTAGTAGCATAATAAACCAAATAAAAAAGAAAACGTCAGTACAGAGATGGAGAGAAAAAAGAAAGAAGGAAAGGAAGAAAAAGAAGTATAGGTGCAAATAGATAGATATAGATAAATAGGAAAGGAAAAGGAAGGAGGAAAGAGGGCAAGTGTAAAAGAGATAGATGGAGATAGAGAGAGGAAGGAGAGAGAGAAAAAAAAAAAAAAAAGAATAAAAAGGTGTAGTGCAGACAGATAGCTTAGAGAGAGAGAAAGAAAGTTCAGATACGTAGAAAATACATAAACAAAAAAATTAAAGAAAGAAAAACTGCAGATAAATAGATAGAAAAGAAAAAAAGAAATATAAGAGCAAATAAAGATAGAAGAAGAAAGGAGGAAGGCAATATAAGACCAGATAAACAGACAGAAAAATAGATAGATGGAAAGAGAAAGAAGAAATATAAGAGGAGATAAATAAAAAAGATAAGGAAAGCAAGCAGGGAGACAAATTAGGGTACTAAATAACAGCTTCGAGCAAGGCTTTAAAGAGACGCGCCAAGCCTTGAGTTGTGTTTGTTTCTTGTTATCCTGTTGTTGTGACCTCCGCTTGTGTCTGTTTGTGTGTCGAGTGCTTGCTTGTACACACACACACACACACACACACACACACACTTTGTCAAACGCTGCCCCCCATCGTTATCTATGTATATGGTTGTTCTCTCTCTCTCTCTCTCTCTCTCTCTCTCTCTCTCTCTCTCTCTCTCTCTCTCTCTCTCTCTCTCTCTCTCTCTCTCTCTCTCTCTCTCTCTCTCTCTCTCTCTCTCTCTCTCTCTCTCTCTCTCTCTCGTGTCATGGTCTGGGCGTTGAAATTGAAGATTGCTCGTCCACAGGCAAAGCAGCAGACACACACACACACACACACACACACACACACACACACACACACACACACACACACACGTGCGTTCTCAATTTTTTGTTATAGAAGTGGTCAATCTGGTCTCTCTCTCTCTCTCTCTCTCTCTCTCTCTCTCTCTCTCTCTCTCTCTCTCTCTCTCTCTCTCTCTCTCTCAGCAATAACAACAAAAACAACAACAACAACGTCTCATTTGCACACCTTAACTAGAGATTCATCTGCACACACACACACACACACACACACACACACACACACAACTCGCTCAGGTGTGTGCGTGATCTCCACCTTACCTGTGTGTGGCTGCACAGAATGAGGGCCTGACGAGTGTCAGGTGAGGTGTCAGTATTGAGACCCGTGCACCTTGACGCAGTACCACAGGCCTGACAGAGCTCCTCTAAAACTCCCTCTGGCAGGGTGGTTATCTCAGTCCCATTCATCTCAGGCTGGCGTGTTGTCTGAAGGAGGAGGAGGAGGGAGGAGAGGGACATAGGAGAAATAGAAGGATAGAAGGAAATGGGTGCAGAGGAGGAGAATAACAGGAAGGATTAGTAGAAGATGGAGATAAAAGAGAAGATGGAAGAGGATGGAGGGAAAAAGTAGATAGGAAGGGAGGAGGAGGAGGAAAAGGAGGTATAATGAAGGAGGAGATGAAGGAAGAAAAAGACGAAAATACAAATAAAACAAGAATAACAAAAGAAAAGAAAAGACTAAACAACAGTAAAAGAAAAGAAGATGAAGAGTTTGAAATAGACGTATATACAAAGAGGAAGGAAAAGAATTGAAGGAAAGAGGAGATTGAACACGGGAAGGAGGAAAGAAATAAGATGAAGTAGTGAAGAAAAAAGTACAACAATGGGAGATGGAGAAAAGAGATTGAGAACACAGAAGGGAGAAGAAGTGGAGTTAGAGAAAAGGGTGCTGAAGATAAGGAGGAGGAGGTGGGGAAGAGAGAAGACTGAATACAGGAAGAAAAGAAAAAAGATGAGGTTAAGAAGAAAAAAAAGCAAAACAGTGGGAGATGGAGGAAAAAGAGATTGAGAGCACGAAGGGAAGAAAGAAGTAGAGGTAGAGCAAGAGGTGGAAGACAAGAAGAAGGAGGCGGAGGAGGCGCGGCCACAGGAGACTGCGGTTAGGCATGATTACGAGGATGGAGGAAGAGGGAGGAGGGGGAGGTAACAGTAGTACATAGGCTAGTGCCTCTCCACACTCTTCCTTCCTTCTTCACCTCCCCTTCAGGACAATGCTTTGGGGAGTTCCTTGTAGGGATTATTTGCTTACCTCATTTGCCCCTGTGTTATACCCCAGGGGCACCTGGGGATGCATAAAGGGGGTGAAGGGAGAAGGAGAAAGGATGGGGAGGGATAGGAAGTTTGGGAAATGGAGAGGAGGGGATGGGGAGGTTTGGGATGGAATGGGAAGGGGATGGAGATGGTTGGGAATGGGATGGGGAAGGTTGGAAGGAATGGGGATGATGGGAAGGAAGGAGATGGTTGGGAAGGGGATGGGGATGATGGGAAGGGTTGGGGAAGGGGATGGGAAGGGTTGGAAAAGGGATGGGAAGGGGATGGAAGGGTTGGGAGGAATGGGGATGATGGGGAAGGGTTGGGAAGGGATGGGGAAGGGATGGAAGGGTTGGAGGGGAATGGGGATGATGGGGAAGGGTTGGGGAAAGGGATGGGAAGGGGATGGAAGGGTTGGGAGGGAATGGGGATGATGGAAAGGGATGGGAGAGGGGATGGAAGGGATGTGGTTGGGGAGGAATGGGATGATGGGAAGGGTTGGGAAGAAAAGGATGGGAAGGGGATGTAAGGGTTGGGAGGGAATGGGGATGATGGGAAGGGTGGGGAAGGATGGGAAGGGATGAGGTTGGGAGGAATGGGGATGATGGAAGAATTTGGGAAGGATGGAAGGGATGTGAGTTTGAGAGATGGGGATGATGGAAGGGTTGCAGAGGGGTGAGGTATCATTAGTTTCCATTTAAATGTTGGCTATTCACCATTTCCTCCTCCTTTTCCTTCCTATTCCTCCTCTTCCTTCTACTTTTATCCTCCTTAGGCCGTTTTCTTTCTCTTGTCTTGTCTCCTCATTTCCTTCCTTCCTTTTCCTTAGCTAGTGTTCTTCTTTCTTCTTCACCTCAGTCATTCATTCCCTCTCTCCTTTTATTTATTTCTACCTTTCTCCTTCTTCCTGCGTTCATTTCACCTTTCCTCTTCTCCCTTTCACTCTTCTTCCCTTTTTTATTCCTCAGTCCTTCATCCTTTCCTTTCCTTCCTTTATTCCCCCCCATCCACTTTCTTTATCAACCTCTTCACCTAATATTTTTCACCTTCAGTTTCTTCTGTCTCTCCATATCTTTCTCCTTCTTCAGCTTTTCTTCGTCCTCTTCCCTCCTTCCCTTTCCACTTCCTTCGTCTGCTCCTTCACTCCTTCCTTTCTTCCTTCTTCCACTTTCACCCCTTACCTGACGCCTGTCCCAGGTTACCCACCCCCTAACCCGTGACCTCCAGACAGTTCATTACATGACCCTAGACAGTAGACAGAGAAAGAGTCCACGCCCCTACACACACACACACACACACACACCACACGCACACACACACACCCTCCCCTCACTACCCCTTATTTTCCTTTCCCTTTTTTCTGTTCTTTATCATCCTTCTTCGTCCCTTTCCCCTTTCGTTTCCTTCCTTTTTACCTTTTTTGTTTGGTGGGTTCTTGCTCCTCCTCCTCCTCCTCCTCCTCCCCCATACACACACACACACACACACACACACACACACACACACACACACACGAAAAGTAACTATGAAACTCACGCTCTACCCTCGACATCTTGATAACGAGGAAAGAGTATAAGCTGTCGTGTGCAGGAAGAGTGTGCGTGAAGATGCGAGGCAGGTTAATTGATTTTTAAGGGGTGTGTTTTTATTTTTTGTTTAGCTGTGTGTTTTTCTTTTGTGTGTTTAAACGTGTTATAGGGTTTTATTGTTGGCAATGTGTGTGTGTTTGTCTTGATGCTTCTGTTGCTATGGCTGTCTGTTTGTTTTTATGGCTGTTGTCTTGTTTCGTTCTTCTCTTCTTTCTTCTACTCTATCTTTTTTTCTTCTTGTTCTTCTCTCTTCTTTTCTTTTTGTTTTAGTTTTCTTTTTCTTTTGCGTCCTTTTCTTTTTGTCTTCTTTTCCTTTCTCTTTCAGTTTGCTTATTATTTCTTCTTTTTCCTCTTCTTTTTTTTCGTTTTCGTTTTCTTTTATCTCCTTTTATTTTTTGTCTTCTTTTCTCTTTCTGTTTGTTTAGTATTTCTTCCTCTTCCTCTTCTTTTTTTTTGTTTTTGGTTTTCTTTTTCTTTTGTGTCCTTTTATTTTTTTGTCTTTTCCTTTTTTTCTGTTTGTTTAGTATTTCTCCCTCTTCCTCTATTTTTTCAGTTTTCTCTTTCATCTGTGTCCGTTTCTTTCTCCTTTTTCCTTTCTCTTTCTTCCTCTTCATCATATTTTTTCTTTTGTTTGTTTTTAGTTTTTCTTTTTCATGTGTCTTTTTCTTTTCGTTCTCTTTTTTTATTTTTGTTTTTGTTTGCTCAATGCTTTCTTTACTGACCTCCTCCCTTCCTCGCCTCCTCCTCCTCCTCCTCCTCCTCCATGCCGTGCAGAGGTAATATGGCTCCCCAAAAATAACACGTCCCCTCCCTCGTGTTACTCCCATTATGATAAACTCCCCTTCCTCCTCCT
Source organism: Eriocheir sinensis (assembly GCF_024679095.1). Classification (NCBI taxonomy): domain Eukaryota; kingdom Metazoa; phylum Arthropoda; class Malacostraca; order Decapoda; family Varunidae; genus Eriocheir; species Eriocheir sinensis. Next base: position 400,249 of record NW_026111684.1, read on the forward strand.
TCTCTCTCCTCCTCCTTCCACTTCCTTTTTCCTTTTCTTCGTCCTTCATTATCCTTCTCGTCCCTTCCTCCTTTCGTTTCCTCCTTCCTCCTGACAGCCTTTTGTATCATGGTTCTTGCTCCCTCTCCTCCTCCTCCTCCTCCTCCTTTCTCTCCTCCTCCTCATCCTCCTCCTCCTCCCTCCAGCTTTTATCGTTCCTTCCCTCTTCCCTTTCATTATATTGTGACGTAAACCAGAGTCATCCATATTCGAGAGAGAGAGAGAGAGAGAGAGAGGATATTTGGATTAACTTTAACTTGTATTGAGCCTCCGTGGTCCTTCCTCTTCCTGGCCTATCCTCCTCCATCCTCATCCTCCTCCTCCTCCTCCTCCTCCTCCCTCTCCTCCTTTCCTTCTTGTCCAATCCCTTCCTATCAATTCCTTCGTTGTATATTCTGTATCCAGTACATGACTTTGTGTGTGTGTGTGTGTGTGTGTGTGTGTGACATGTCAAAGCTTGTATGTGTGTGTGTGTGTGTGTGTGTGTGTGTGTGTGTGTGTGTGTGTGCGTGGGCAGCCTCTACAGTTTCAATAATATTTTTTGATTCAACTTTGCTGTAAATATCAGAAGTAGATTTACACTTTCATTCACATTTTTTATACCAAAGAAACGCGTGGAGATAAGAAGCAATAACACCAGTTGGACAGTTTCTCTGTGTTATAACAACTTTCCGTGTGTGTGTGTGTGTGTGTGTGTGTGTGTGTGTGTGTGTGTGTGTGTGTGTGTGTGTGTGTGTGTGTGTGTGTACCATGTGTTTGTGATTTTATGTTTCTTCCGTTGCCTCCCTTCCATTTCCCATTTTCTTTTTTTATGGCATATAACTTTTTAACATCATTAGTATATCCATCCTTTTATCGCTTTTTTTAACCCACACATTACTAAGAAGTTTCCACACATTTCTTTTTCTTTTTATTGTATTATTTTGTGTTTATTATTGTTTTCTTACTCCATATAGATTAAACAGGTGTGTAAGTAATCCGGACAATCTTATCTTATATATCCGTCTGTCTGTCTGTATCTATCTATCATATATATATATATATATATATATATATATATATATATATATATATATATATATATATATATATATATATATATGTGGGTAGGGCTGGGTGGGTGGAGTAGGTAGGTAGGTAGATAGATGTGTGAAGCTTGGTATTATGTGTATGTGTATGTATGTATGTATGTGTGTGTATGTATCATGTTTTGCTCGTGGCCTATGACTGGGACAGGTGAAAGCAGGTGGCTTTAGGTTCACTTCATTATTTCTCAGGTATCCTGGGGCAGCATCAAAGCCACACCTGTCCCCACCTGTACCATATCTTCGACGTTATCGCCGCCGCGTGACCCGTAATAACACACCTGACCTCATACACAATACCTGCCTGATTGCCTTATATATGGGTGAGATAAAAAGGTCGTATATATATTTTCTTTGCTGCTTGCGAAATGCAACATGCCTTGATTTTGTATGGATGTAAGTTTTTTTTTTTTTTTTTTAGGTCGAAATGAAATGCAGGTTGCGTCCATCAGGAGGATTTGGCAACACCTGTAATACCTGTAATGGTTGTATGCAATACTACCCTAGTCTGACGTTGCATATTTCCTTCTCTCTTGTTTATTGTTTTTATTCTATTTTTTTATATGTATTTTGGTGTTGATGTTGAAAGTATGTGTATTAATTTTTCTTTTTCGTTTTTCGTTTTATTCCTTCCCTTTCACTTTCTTTTTTTTCCTATTATTTTTAATGTACTTGGTCTGCTGCTGGTACTACAAATAATGATAATAATGATAAGAAGAATGAGAATAAGAATTAGAATAAGAATGATAACACTTCTTCATATTTTTCTTTTTCTTCTTCTTGTATTCTCTCTTCTCTTTCTCATTCTTCTTTCTCTTTCTCATTCTTCTTTCTCTTTCTCATTCTTCTTTCTCCTTCTCATTCTTCCATTTCATTCTCTTTCTTACTTCTCATTTTCATTTTCCTTATCATTCTTATTCTTCCTTCTTATCCTCATTCTTACTTCTCATTTTCATTTTCCTTATCATTCTTATTCTTCCTTCTTATCCTCATTCTTACTTCTCATTTTCATTTTCCTTATCATTCTTATTCTTCCTTCTTATCCTCATTCTTACTTCTCATTTTCATTCCTATTTCTCATTCTCATTCTTCCTTTTCATTCTCATTCTTCCTTTTCATTCTCATTCTTCCTTTTCATTCTCTTTCTTCCTTTTCGTTCTCATTCTTTCTTTCTCATTCTTCATTTTCATTCTCATTCTTCCGCTTTTCATTCTCATTCTTCCTTTTTCGTTCTCATTCTTTTACCTTTTCGTTTCTCATTCTTCCTTTTCATTCTCTTTCTTCCTTTTCGTTCTCATTCTTCCTTTTCATTCTCATTCTTCCTTTTCATTCTCTTTCTTCCTTTTCGTTCTCATTCTTTCTTTTCGTTCTCATTCTTCCTTTTCATTCTCATTCTTCCTTTTCATTCTCATTCTTCCTTTTCGTTCTCATTCTTCCTTTTCATTCTCATTCTTCCTTTTCATTCTCTTTCTTCCTTTTCGTTCTCATTCTTCCTTTTCATTCTCATTCTTCCTTTTCGTTCTCATTCTTCCTTTTCATTCTCATTCTTCCTTTTCATTCTCATTCTTCCTTTTCATTCTCATTCTTCCTTTTCATTCTCATTCTTCCTTTTCATTCTCTTTTCTTCCTTTTCATTGCTCTATCTTTCTTTTCGTTCATTCTTCCTTTTTCATTCTCATTCTTCCTTTTCATTCTCATTCTTCCTTTTCAATTTTCTTTCTTCCTTTTCGTTTCTCATTCTTTCTTTTCGTTCCTCATTCTTCTTTTTTTCCATTCTCCATTTCTTCCTTTTCATTCTCATTCTTCCTTTTCATTCTCTTTCTTCCTTTTCGTTCTCATTCTTCCTTTTCGTTCTCATTCTTCCTTTTCATTCTCATTCTTCCTTTTCATTCTCTTTCTTCCTTTTCGTTCTCATTCTTTCTTTTCGTTCTCATTCTTCCTTTTCATTCTCATTCTTCCTTTTCATTCTCATTCTTCCTTTTCATTCTCTTTCTTCCTTTTCGTTCTCATTCTTGCTTTTCTTTCTCATTCTTCATATATTCTCATTCTTCTTCTAACTTCTTCTTCCATTTCATTTCCATTCTTACTTATGTTTTTTCATTTTTCCTTATCGTTCTTATTCTTCCTTATCATTCTCCTCTGTCCTTCATGTATCCTCATTCTTCCTTCTCTTTCTCATTCTTCCTTCTCCTTCTCATTCTTCCTTCTCCTCTCTCCTTCTTCTTGTTCAGGTTTTCAGATCTTCGTTACCAACCACCTCTCCCCTCTCTTACACACGCTTACACTCCACTCACTCACACACACACACTCACACACACACACACAGACCACCCAACCTCAGCACGTTCACGGAAGCAGTCAGCATGCTTTTTGTGTTTTGCTCCCTCGCCGCGTGCTACCGCTGGTTAAGAGACATTTAGGGGAGTGTTTTCCTGGCCCTCACACACTCTATCATGGCCTTCCTTTTTATCTTTGACTGAGCAACTTTTTTTATATTGTCACCATTTTCATTGGCCTCATACTTATCGATTATTTTTTTTGTCTGTTGTTTATTTCTTGTTCTTGTTCTTTTCTCTATCTTTTCCTATTCTTTTTTTTATTTTGTCACTTTTCATTGTCTCCATACTTATCGTTATTTTTTGTCTGTTATTTTATTTCTTGTTCTTATTTCTTTTCTCTATCTTTTCCTATTCTTTTTTATTTTGTCACTTTTTCATTGTCTCATACTTATCGATATTTTTTGTCTTATTTGTTTTTATTTTCTTGTTCCTGTTGTTTTTTCTTTATCTTTTCCTACTCTTTTTTATTTTGTCCAGCTTTTCATTTGTCTCATAGTTATCCTTCATTAACTTTTCTTTGCCTGTTGTTTATTTCTTATTTCTTGTTCTTTTTCTTTATATTTTCCCTACTTTT
>NW_026111685.1:0-2500 GCF_024679095.1 Eriocheir sinensis
AGTAGATTAATAAAAATTCTTGATGATTTCCCGCCCTTCCACTAATTCAGGTCTTATTTCTGTCTTTGCCTTTCACATCACAATACGCATGAAGCTCGACAGATCAGCTAACAAACGCGTATTTAAAAAAGACGACAAGTTGCTTTCAGTGAATTTACTAAAACTTGTGGCTAGTTTTCCCCTTTACACTAATTTAAGTCCTCTTTCTTTTTCTTTCTTTCACATCGTATACATAGGAAGAAGCTCGACAAGATAGGCTAAAACATTAATATTCAAAAAGCGATACGTTGGGTTCAGGCGAAAATTCAGTTGAACAGATCCTTACACATCTATTAAAACACAGGAAAAAAAATGCAAGTATTATGGATTCAGTTAGAGATCAAGAGAAACGCGTGGATGGCTATAGAAAAAAAACTTTGTTAACATCATTTGAGTTACTGAGATTGAAGAGACGTGTCAGTTTTCCCTCATCGATTCTTAAAACTTCTTGACTCTACTAGTAGGGCCATATTACTGGTTCGTCATGGTTACACATTTGTAACGAGCTTTCGTGGAGTTTTGGGCATTTCAGGATAGCCCGGGTGGTAGATCTGACCGCTATACACCGCCAGACCTAAAACACTCATTAAATTCCGACTGATCCTCTCTTTGACCAACTAGATGTAGTTGATGACGAAAGTGGACATAATACCGAGTTTCGTATCTCACAATCTAAAAAATAGTGAACAGTATTATAACCCTACTCGTGAAGATCAAATGTTCGATAACTCAACATCAAACCAATTATATACGTGTTTCTTTTACAGAACCTTAGAACATTCACCAATAGGATTTATCACACGCTACGTAACAAACACCTGATAATAATATAGAGTTTTACCTGGTTCAAACTCGATTCTCAATATATTCTGAGTGACTTAAACACATTATCATAAAACACACACAGGCCAGAGGTAAATGGGGTCTCCTCCGAAATTGACCTCCTCGTTGGCCTCCTCACCAACTCTTTATTTTTTTTTTTTTTTTTTATACAGGAGCAGTGATGAATTTTGCAGGCTTTTTCATTATTGTTTTTGTTTTGTTTTTTTGGCATTAGGGTGTTTTCCATTTATATTCTTTCTTTCTCGCTCTGTCTGTCTCTGCTATATTTCGTCTCTCTCTCTCTCTCTCTCTCTCTCTCTCTCTCTCTCTCTCTCTCTCTCTCTCTCTCTCTCTCTCTCTCATCTTTCTTCCTTTCCCTCTCTTCCTTTACTTACCTCAATTTCCCTCCTTTACTGTAAAAAAAAAAATTAGGCTGCTTATCCAAATATATACTCGATGCCAGTAGAAGTATAAGATTGATTTCTTCTTTATGACCTCGAGATATATATATACCAATGATCACATGAACTGATTTCCCATATAAGTTAGGAAGTCTTGTTCGGCCTCGTTAAGACAATATGAATAAGAGAATGTGACGAACTAAGTATGACAACATGACCATTCCGTCTTACTTGAAGCCTGTATTAAACTTTTGTTGATTTGCGGTAACAAAAGACGGCACCGGAAACAGGTCCACCATTCGACCATATCCAGACAGAGCTGCTTATGGGAGGGAGGGAAGAGAGAAGAGAGAGAGAGAGAGAGGTCATACCTTGACAGAGTGGCTATATCTTTCCCCCAGTCACTATCTAAGATTATCACCACCACCACCAAATACAGCAACACCAATAACAAAAAACAATTAAAACAACCATAACAAACACACAACTACTTACTACTACTACTACTACTACTAATGCTACTATTACTACTAATACTACTACATAAGAGATGAGAGCCAGATACAAGACAGATCAGGGCAGGACAGGACAGGATGGGGCAGGACAGGCAGGCCTGGTTACATTGGCGTTAATTTGTTGATTCACACCTGGTGACCTCCATCCCCTACCCTGCCGCCGCCGCTACCCAGGTGGTGGTTTACCTGTAATCAGAATGAGGTGAAATCGGTGTGCGGCGTCGATCACTGTGATTACTGAACGACTGGCTGGGTGAGTTGTAGAGGCGCCTGGAAGGATGGGGAGAGAAGGGAGGCTGGAACAGTGAGTGGAGATACATAGGTGTAAGGAAGGGATGGAAGGAGGATGGAGAGGGATAAAGGAGAGACGGATGGGAAAGCAGGATGGAAGTATGATAAAGAAAGATACTACTACTATAGGGGAAACATCGAGGAAAGGCACATAAGGAAAATGGTGGAATTAAGGCAACCGTGAGAAAGACAAAACAAAGATATTAACTAGGACGCAAATAAGAGAAGAATGGAATGATAGTATTGAAATAGTGAGCAAAGATGGCTGAACAAGGATGCCAAATAGAGGAGACACAAGAAGAAAAAAGAAGGATAGAAAATGAAGGAAGGTCTGAGTATGGGAGGAAGATCATGGATGTGTAAAATAATAGGAACAATACTAAATAAATAAGAACAGAGATAAGGAAGTGGAGGTATTACGTATATGGTAAA
>NW_026111685.1:7500-22500 GCF_024679095.1 Eriocheir sinensis
TCTGGATCCGCCACTGAGTGATTGTGTATTGTAGTGGTGATGCTGGTAATTGTGATGCCAAATGGTGTTGATTGTGTAGTTGTGATGGTGGTAGTGTTAGTATCTCGTTATTGTTGTTATTGTTGTTGTTGTTGTTGTCGTCGTTGGTGGTGATCGTTCGGGTGTTGAAATAAAAATAAAACAGTTCCCCTTCGACAAAGCAACTCCCCCCTCCCCCTTTCTTCCCCCCTTCAGCCGCTATTGGTGTGATGGCCCATTCCGTGTGTGTGTGTGTGCTTGCTAGCTTACTTACAGTCTCGCTCATGAAAGTTTCTGGTATGTGTTTCAAGCACATTTTGACTGCTTGTTTTCGTTGCCCGGAGGAGGAGGAGGAGGAGGAGGAGGAATAATGGGAGGAGAGAAAACTACGAAGTGGAGGTCGACGATGAGGAAAGTGTATTGAACGAGGAGGAGGAGGAGTAGGAGGAGGAGGAGGTGGTGGATCTAAAATGGAGGAGGAGGAGGAGGATCTAAAATGGAGGAGGAGGAGGAGGTGGATCTAAAATGGAGGAGGAGGAGGAGGAGGAAGAGGAGGAGGAGAATGGGTTGAGTTTCAGTTCCCCAAAATGAGTCTTTTTACGGTGGGCATCGATGCGGCGCGATGCTGGATGTGGAGGGAAAGAGATGGAGGAAAGGAGAGGTGGTGGAAAGAAGAGATGGAGGAGGGAAAAACTTGGAGGAAAGAGGAGATGGAGGAGGGAAAAACTTGGAGGAAAGAGGAGATGGAGGAGGGAACGGTCAAGGAAGTGAGGGGGGAGGAAAAAGAGTGGAGGGAAAGACAGAGAGATGTGGGTTTAGCAGCTAAAGAGAATGGAGGGAGAGAAGAGAGGAAGAAAGAGGTGGAGGAAAGAGGAGATGGAGGAAAGAACGGTCAACAGAATGAAGAGGGAGAGAAAAGAATAGGAGGAGGGAAAGACAAGAGAAATGTGGGTTTAGAGGTTACGAGGAGGCGACAAAGAAGAGGGGAAGAAAGAAGAGGAATGGAGGAAGAGAAAGAGGAAAGAAGAGATGGAGGAGGGAACGGTCAACGGAATGAGGAGGGAGGGAAAAGAGAGGAGGAGGGAAAGACGAGGGAAATGTAGGTTTGAAGGTTAAGAGAGGAAGAAAGAGTAAGGGCCGAGAGGGAAGGAGGAAGAGGAGGAATGGAGGAAGAGATGGATGGAGACGGAGAGGGAGGAGGAATAGAGGAGAGAGGGAAAGAGGACGTGGGAACTTGTGGGCTGTTGATGGGGAAGACTGGAAGGAGGGATGCTGGAGGGAGGGAGGAGGAAGATGAAGGAATGGAGATGGAGAGGCTGGATGTGAGGGGAAGAGGAAGGGGTGGAGGAACAATGAGTGTGGGAGAGGAAGGAGGAGGAAGAACTGTATTTATGGAAGAGGTATAGTTTGTGGTGGGGATGTGGGGGGGGGGGAGGGGTTCCAGGTTGTATTGGGGAAGGTGAGGGAAGGGAATGAAGGAAGGGGGAACGGAAGGGGTGCAAGAATAGTAAGTGTGGGAGAGGGATGGGGATGTGAGGGGGAGGGGGAGGGGGAGGGGGAGGGGAATGGAAGACGAGGTATATGGAAGAAGGTGGAGAGGAAATTGTATAAGTGGAGGAAGGATGAAGGTGGAAGGGATAGAGTAGGTGGTGTGGTGTTATAGGTGAGGAGCAGTAGAGGGGATGATGGAAGGGTGTATGTGGAAGGGGGTGGAGGTGAAGGGCATATGAAGAAGGGGTGGAGGGAAAGGGAGATGTGGATAGGAGGGTTCTTGAAAGGGAGCAAAGTGGAAGGATTACTGGGAGAAGAAGGCATAAGTAGTGTGTGTGGAGGAGAATGTGGAATGAGGTGGAGAGGAAAAGGAGATTTGGATGGGAGCATGAGTGGAAGGATAATGTGGAGAAGGTGTGTGGAGGAGGATATGAAATGGGGTGGAGAGGAAAAACTGTGTGGACTGTGTGGAGGCCTTATGTGGAAGGTGTGAATGGGAGGGAGCAGAGTGGAAAAATTATGTGGAAGTGTTATGTATAGGAAGATATGGCATGGGGTGGAGAGAAAGAGTTTTATGTGGAGGCGGTATGTGGAGTGGGTGGAGAGAAAGGGGCATGCAGGAGGAGATATAAACGCATAATGTTGCAATGGAAAGGCAGTGTGCGGCCGAGCGTGGTGGGGGCAGTTTTAACATATTTTTCCTCTTCTCTCTTCCCTCTCTCTCTTTCTCCTTTATTCCCTCTTCCCTCTCTCCCTCTCTGTGTTAATGCTCCAAAAGTGTTTCTCTTACTCCTCCTCCTCCTCCTTTCTATTCTTCCTCCTTTTCTCCTCTTCTATGTCTTTCTCCCTTTATTCCTCTTCTTCCTCTCCTTGGGGACCCTGACGCCACGCCGACCACACCACACCACCAAACACAGGGAAGGGAAGGGAAGGGAAGGGAAGGGAAGGGAAGGGAAGAGCATGGAAGGAAGAGGAAAGGAAGGGGAGGAAAGGGAAGAGAGGGAAATGAAAGGAAGGGAAGAGAAGGAAAGGAAAGGAAGGGAAGGGAAGGGAAGGGAAGGAAGGGGAATGGAATGGAAGATAAGAGAGGGATGGAAGGGAAGGGAAGAGAAGGAAAATGGAGAAGAGGTAAAGGAAGGGAAAGGAAAAGGAAAGAAAAATATCAAGGGAAGGAAGATAAGTATGTGGAAAAAGGAGAGAAGGAGAGAGAGAACGTTAAGAAGAGAAATGTTAGATGAGAGATAGGATGAATAAGGAAGAAGAGAAAGAAAGAATAAAAATAAATAGTAAAGCGGAAAGAAAAAGCGGAAGGTTATACAAAGGCGGCGTCAGGTCTCACACACACACACACACACACACACACACACACACACACACACACACACACACACTTGCCTTCACTTTACGGTCACCAGTGAAGAAAAAAGAAAGATATAGCGCATCCAGAGAAAATATAGCGGAGATAAACCTTTTGGGCAAGCCAGTAGGAAAGGGCAAGACTGTCCCCCTCCCAACCCCCACTTGCCCACCCCTTCCCCACCCTCAACCTTCCCAGCCTTCCCTCCACACATGTGCCCTTCACCTCAACCCCTTTCCAGATACACCTCCCTTCCCCCCCTCCTGCCATATCCCCTTCTTTCATCCCCTACCCTTTCTTTGCCCCTTACTTCCTTCTTCCCTCCCTGTCCTCCCCCCACTCCTTTCTTCCTCACTCAGACCTCCCCCAACCCAACTAACCAACCTTCCCCCATCCTTTCTCCCCCCTCTTCTTTCTTCCTCAACCAGTCCCCACCACCCCCTTTCTTCCTCGTCCCCATACACCCACCCCTCCCCCTACCCCTTTAATCACACCTCCCCCCTCTCGTTCCACTCCAGCCTCACCCCAGCGCCGCCCGGCCAAGTCCACGCCCCCATTCTCCCTTTCTCCCCTCGTCTCTCTTCCGCCCCTCGCCTCCCAGCCCTGTCGAAGGTCAAGTGGCGGGTCAAGACGCCTCGTAACCAGACACAGGTGACTCTCAGCGGCGACAGGAAATGATTTTTTGACGCCGGCCAGACTGACATGCACGGAGGGGAGGGGGTGAGGGGGGGAGGGGAGGAAGGACGGAGGTGAAGGAAGGCACGGAGGGAGGAATTTAAGAAGGGATGATGAAAGAGAGGAATAGAGGGAGGGATGATGAGAGAGAGGAATATAATAGAGGAAGCGATGATAAAAGAAAGCAATAAGGAATGAAAGGAGGGATGGAAGGAGGGAGAATATGATAAGTAAGGATGGAAGGATGGAGAAGAGAAGGAGGGAAGGAGGGAGAAGAGAAGGAAATGAAAGGTTAAGAAGAGGGGACAGGGAGACAATGAGAAATAAAGGGAGGGAGGGTGAAAGGGAGGCATGGAGGGAGAAGGGGAAGTGAGGGAGGTAGGAGGCGGAGTGAGGGAGAGGGAGGGAGAAGACAAAGTGAGGGTGGAAGAAGGAGGGGAAGTGAAGGAGGAGAAGGCAAAGTAAGGGAGGGAGAAGGAGATGGAGGGTGTGAGGGAGAAGAAAGGCGACAATGGTTAATGGAATGAGAGGGAGGAAAGGAGAAAGATGAAGTAACGCCGGGAGGGAGGGAAGGGAGGAAATGATCTTGACCAAGCGGAGAGAAAGGGAGGGAGAAAGAGAGAAACAAGATGTCGAGAGGGAGGAGGAGGAGGAGGAGGAGGAGGAGGAGGAGGAGTCTGGGGAGGGGAAGGAGAAAGGACAGAACCTTGACAGAACACTGCTTTGTGGAATCTAAACTAGTTCTGGGAATGCCTCCGTATGCAATAGGTTTCAAGGCGCCTTTAATTGTGTCACCGATGAGAGCTTAGGCGCGTGTTCTCAAATGTATCGGCACCTCAATTCTCCTGTTTGGAAAGCCTCTCGTAAGTTACTGGGGGTTTCATGGGCTGTTTTGTGATCCTGGTGATAGTTCTACACGCCTTCTACACCATGAACGAAAAAAAACAAAAAAACCCATCCCTGAAAACCTGGTTAATCTTCCTCTTCCACTTCGTCTTCTCCTCCTTCACTTCCCCTCTTTCTTCCACCCTCACATCGTCTTCTCCCTCCCTCACTTCCCTTCTCCTCACTGCCTCTCCTCTCCCTCCTCCCTTTATTTCTCATCGTCTCCCTGTCCCCTCTTCTTAACCTCTCCTTTCCTTCTCTTCTCCCTCCATCCCTCCTTCTCTTCTCCATCCTTCCTTCCTTACTTATCATATTTTCGTAATGGGACTGGAGGTATGGAGAAAAGTTAGGAAGAGGGGAAATAGAGATAATGAGGAGTAAAAGGGGAAATGGTGAGAGGAATAAAGAATGAAGGGAGGGAGACAGGGAGAATATGATAAACAAGTATGGAGAGAAGGAGAAAAGAAGCGTTTATGAGCATGGACTAACGTAACCAACCTCGCTGAATCTAACCTTAATGTGGGGGAGAGATAAAAAGGGATATCAAAATAGGAAATGAAAAACCTAACGTAAAATACACACACACACAAAAAAAATGATGTCGGAGGGCAGTGTGGGGGAAAGTAAAGAAGGGAGCTGAAGATAGAAAGGAAAGAGAAATAGACCTCAAATAAGAAAAAAATATGGCTAATGTCGTAAGGCAATGTATCAGGACACCTCTCCTTCCGAAGCTAATTTATCTTTTTGGCCACTCTACTCTATTTAGGAGCAGCAAGTAACGGGATTTTTTTTCATAGTTTTCTTTTTTTACGCCCTTGCACTGTCTCCTCTGCTGTAAAAAAAAAAAGTGGGGAACCTTCAGGCGGCGACTTGAGACTGGACTGGGTAGCGTGTAAGGCAGGCAGCGGAGGGAGGACGATTAAGCATTACGAAACACTGCTCGAGGGGAAGGAACACACGGAAGGTCATATTCTTAAACATTTCGGGGTCCAAGCACACATATTTGACAAGGCTTTCGTAGGAGTTTGGGGCATTTCCAGGGGCAGTTTTATGACCCTGGTGGTAGTTTGACCCGTCTTCTGTACCATGAACCGAAAAACACACTTATTACAACAGGATTCGTCTCGTTTTTGGCATTTGGAAGTAGTGGATGTGAGAGTTGGAAGCGTTTGAGAATATTGAACACAATCATCGAGGCAGAGAGGGATGAGCTTCGTTGTGTAAGAGTGCCAACAATAGCTTTAACCGTGGCGGGAGAAAAACAAAAGACAAACACTGAAAACAGCATTGGGAGATCGAACACTCATCTCGAGGCTAACAAAAGCGCATCGTTATACAACACGGCCAACAATACTCACGGCGATCCATGTCTTACGAATCACATCCCGAAGGCGGCGGTGGAATTAGGAAGATTAGTCGGCGAACACTTCGGTTATCTGCCCCCGCTCTGTCGCCGCCCGCCAGATCAAGCGAGTGAGTCCATAATTATATTCAAATTGATACAAAACTGCCATCTCATCACACGGGGACAGGCAAGGCATTCACTGTTAACCAAAGGAAGATTATGCGGATACGTAACGAGTGTGTGTGTGCGTGTGTGTGGGGAGTCTGGGCGGATATTCTTAATTAAACGTATTTATTATGAGCAGCGAGTAGCGGGCTTTTTTTATTATTATTGTTTTCCTTTTTTTGTGCCCTTGAGCTGTCTCCTTTGTTGTAAAAAAATACATAAATAAAAATGCTGGGGTTTTCACGGGGTGTCTTGTGATCCTAGTGATAAGTTTAACACAACTAATATACCAAGAACGGAAAAAAAGTCACCCATCAAATCCCGGTCAATCTTCTTCTCAGTGGCTTTGGAATATAGTCTCGTATGAGTTGCTGGGGTTTTCATGGGCTGTTCTGCGATCCTATTTTTTTTATAGTGGTAAGTTTAACACGACACCACCATGAACGGAAGAGTCACCCATGAAATCCCGGTCAATCTTCTCTGTGGCTTTGGAAAATAGTCTCGTATAAGTTGCTGGGGTTTTCACGGGCTGTTCTGCGATCCTAGTGGTAAGTTAAACACGACTAATATACCATGAACAGGAAAAATCACCCACGAAATCCCGGTTAGTATAATCTTCTCTGTGTGAGGCATTGGAAAATAGTCGTAATCTGCCCTGGTCGTAATGGGAACCCGAAACTTTTAAAAATATGAACTCGGGGTGGCTGGTGGTGGTCTGGCTGGTGGCGGCGGTCTGTCGGGGGCACCAAACGGGCGACACACACACACACACACACACACACACACACACACCAATGACACCTGTAACTTTGAGGGCATACCTGCGTGCCACGAATATCAAATACAAACCCCCGTTCGAACCCAGGCAGCCCATGTTTTCCACGCGCCTCGTCTCGCCTCGGAGTCTATGTAAAGTAATGCATTCTGGGGCTCCCCAAAACACGGTGAGCAGCTGAGTCTCCATGCAAAGTAGGATGGAAAAATAATCTTCTTATATTAAAAACTGAGCCTCGGTACACACAACGTTGCATGAGGAACAGTCGTTGTGGTAGAGGGAGGGAGGGAGGGATGAAGAAGAGGCAGAGGGATGAAGGGGTGGGAGGAGGAGTGAGTGAGGGAGGGAGGGAGAATATGATAAGTAAGGATGGAGGTATGGAGAGGAGTAAGGAAGATGGGAAATAGACAGTGAGGAATAAATGGAAGGATGGAGAGAGGGAGACATAAACGATGAAAGGAAGGATGTAGAAAATGATAAATAGGGATGGAAGAATGGAAAGAGAAGGATTAGGAAGAAGGGAAATAGAGACAATGAAGATAAAGAGAGAGATGGTAAGAGGGATGAATAAAGAATGAAGGGAGGGAGAAAGGGAGAAAATGATAAACAAGTATGGAGAGAAGGAGAAAAAATGGAGGAATAGGAGGATAAAAGAAGATAGGAAAGAGGTTAGGAAGAAGAGAAAACAGACGATGAATAATAAACGGAAAGATGAGATGTTGAGAGAGAGAGAGAGGCAAAAATAACGGAGTGTAGCATGCAGAGAGAGAGAGAGAGAGAGAGAGAGAGAGAGAGAGAGAGAGAGAGGGAGAGAGAGAGAGAGAGAGAGAGAGAGAGAGAGAGAGAGAGAGAGAGAGAGAGAGAGAGAGAGAGAGAGGAATAGAGAGGAGAGGAGAAAGGCATCTGGAGCAGGCAGTTTCAAGGCCTTCGAGCGAGTCAGGAGAAGCTGAACTGCAGGCTGAGGCTGGGGGGGGGTGGTGGAGCGGGGGGAGGAGGAGCGGGTGATGGCACTGACCTCTCCTGCTCGTATGCCCGTAGTAGTAGTAGTAGTAGTAGTAGTAGTAGTAGTAGTAGTAGTAGTGGTATCATGCAGGCGCCAGCGTTCTCTCAGTATTCGTAACCCCCAAAACGTCAATTTGATACCCCAGAAAGCGACATGCATACGTAATTGAGAGAGAGAGAGAGAGAGAGAGAGAGAGAGAGAGAGAGAGAGAGAGAGAGAGAGAGAGAGAGAGAGAGAGAGAGAGAGAGAGAGAGAGAGAGAGAGAGAGAGAGAGAGAGAGAGAGAGAGAGATATAAACTTCATTCGTTCCACAATTATGCAAACATCTAAGGAGTCGGAGGCATGTCGACAGATTGGCTCACATAACTGTCACATGAGAAGAAGAAGAAGAAGAAGAAGAAGAAGAAGAAGAAGAAGAAGAAGAAGAAGTGCTGTTGAGGATGTGAAGGATAACATTTCTTGGCCAAACAATGAATCTAGCAAACATTGGACAAGATAAATATGCAACAACTCGGTTTTTTGGGTCGTGAGAGACAAGGAGGAGGAGGAGGAGGAGGAGGAGGAGAAGATGGAGGAGGAGGAGGAGGAGGAGGAGAAGATGGAGGAGGAGGAGGAGGAGGAGGAGGAGGAGAAGACACTGGGAGATCTCAAGTGTGTGTTAGTCTCACTCTCGACGATAGAAGTAAAAAAAGAAAAATAATTACGACACAGCTGCTAGAGAGAGAGAGAGAGAGAGAGAGAGAGAGAGAGAGAGAGAGAGAGAGAGAGAGAGAGAGAGAGAGAGAGAGAGAGAGAAAGGGTATGGGTATAAAGGAAGGGCGGAGACGTGTCGCAGGAAGTGTGGGGCGTCAACATGGGTACTTAGGACGAAGGGAGAGTCAGGAGGAGGAGGAGGAGGAGGAGGAGGAGGAGGAGGTATGGGCGTGCCAGGGGAGAAATTGGAGAGGGTGGTGGTATGCGTTTTGGGGGTGACGGCGGCGGCGGGGGTGGGAGGTATGGGCGCCACGGTGTTAGGAAAGGGAAGGAGGGGGAAGGAGGGGCGGGGAGAGGCTCAGGTGACGGGCCGTGCAGGTAGCTGTGGTCTGGACGTTATTCTCAGGTGACCGCAGCAGTTACGTCACCTCCGTCACCGGCTCAGGTGTCGACAGGTGCACGAACTGAGAGGCATAAATTAAAATGCGTCTTCCAATTTTTTTACAGTAAATAAAACAGCTCAAAGGCAATAAGTAAATAAAAGGAAATAAAACCCCGCTAATCACTGCCCCCGTGAAAAAGAGTTTAGAAGAGTGTCCAAAAGAGAGAAAAATGCGTATCGCCTGCAAGAATTTAATCAGCTTGAGAATTTATGAAGGGATGCTCTTGTTATGTCTATTCGGTGATGGTGGCAATCTTCTTCATTAGATATGTTGGTAATGGAAAGACAAACAGACATACAGACAGACGGACGGACAGCGCCAGACTTTGATTATGCAGACGCCCGGTATCATTCATTCGGTCAGTTTGGGTTGTGCGTTATCGTAAGTCCGGATTCACCCCCCCCCCCCTCCCTTTCTCCCCCGGAAGCACCCAGGCATTAGTGGAAACTCTCTCGGTTCTCTTCATTGAATATTTTGTTATCGTAGTTCTTTTCCAAAAATTTAATCAACTTGAGAAACTTACCCAAGGGAGACTCATATCTTTTCGGTGGAATGCGTCAATCTTTTTTTTTTTTCATTAGACATTTTGATAACAGAAACACATACAGACAGACAGACAGACAGACGGACGACGAAGAAAATGTTATCGACCTCCTAGAGACCGACGATAACACATACATCCATACATATTATCGTACATATATTAGAGACAGCAGGCAGAAAGACACAGACATATAGGCAATCAAACACACACACACACACACACACACACACACACACACACACACACACACACACGGAAGAACAAACAAACACACATATCCATTTTGAGTTAGCGAAGGCAGTGAGGCAGGACAGGCCATGAGAGAACAGGACATAATCATATTCTTAAACATTTCGACTCCCAACTTGACAAGGCTTTCGTAGGAGTTTTAGGCATTTCCTTAAGTAGTTTTATGACCCTGGTGGCAGTTTGACCCTTCTTCTGTACCAAGAACTTTTTTAACACTCTTTAAAACCCGACTGATCCCACTCTTGGCCTTTGGAAATTAATGGTGTGAGAGATGTAGCGTCTAAGAGCGCCAGCCTAGGTACACACGTGTCTCTGGAGCCTAGGCCGCGGCGGGGACGGTGAGGGCCTCCAGTGCCGCCCCGCCGTCTTCCTCCTCCCTTCTTTTGGTCACCCGTCCGACCTTCGCGTCCTAATAATGATCCTGTTTCCTGCTTGCCGCCACGAGAGAGAGAGAGAGAGAGAAAATACACGTTTGTGGTCACTTGCTAGTTTGTGGTTTGTTGCCGGCCCCAAAATTGACAAGGAGAGTAGCAGTGGTCTCTCTCTCTCTCTCTCTCTCTCTCTGTGTGTGCCTGACCGGTTTCAACAACAGGTCACGGCCTTATTGTGTGTGTTTGTGTGTGTGTGAGTTTGTGTGTGTGTGTGTGTGTGTGTGTGTGTGTGTGTGTGTGTGTGTGTGTGTGTGTTTCCGCCCTCATGTTTACACGTCGTGGCGGATATTGACGTCGTTAGGGATAAAGTGGAGGCTTATAGTGTAGTAGTAGTAGTAGTAGTAGTAGCAGAAATAAACATGGGTGGAGGTATCATTTATGTAGTAGTAATAGTAGTAGTAGTAGTAGTAGTAGTAGTAGTAGTAGTAATAGTAGCAGAAATAAACATGGGTGGAGGTATCATTTATGTAGTAGTAGTAGTAGTAGTAGTAGTAGTAGTAGTAGTAATAGTAGCAGAAATAAACATGGGTGGAGGTATCATTTATGTAGTAGTAATAGTAGTAGTAGTAGTAGTAGTAGTAGTAGTCGTGCCTGCAACAAGTGCCTATATTTGTGTCACCTCACTCCTCACATTCCTCATCGACCCTTCCATCCTGCCTGTGTGTGTGTGTGTGTGTGTGTGTGTGTGTGTGTGTGTGTGTGTGTGTGCAGCTGACGTGGTGTTGGTTGGGTCGATACCGTGATGTTGTCAGGACGCTGCAACGCACACACACACACACACACACACACACACACACACACACACATACACACACACGCGTAGACACTCACATGCAAAAGAATGTGTAACGCGATACCTTTGTTTCTTTCATCTCTCTCTCTCTCTCTCTCTCTCTCTCTCTCTCTCTCACACACACACACACACACACGGTACTGCCATTTCCTTCCTTTTTACCAGGTCACTTATGCAAAGAAGAGGAGGAGGAGGAGGAGGAGCTGGCGTTATATGACCTTGAGGAAGAATCATATCGTGTCTAAGTCTCGTTCATTACATAGCGGAGCCCCTTGTCACGACCCCCCCCCCCCCCCTTCTCCGATGCCCCCTTCCCTTCCCCCCTTTCCTTTTTTTTACATCGTCTCATGGCCTTTCTACCCTTCCACTAACCCGCGTGGTAGACAGTTAACTTCGATGTCGCGGTTGTCACTTGCAGGAGGCAGCGAATACATATGGGGAGAGGAAGGGGAAGGGTAAGGGGAAGGAAATTAGAATAAAAGGGAAGGGAAGAGGGGAAGGAAAAGGAAAGAGGGGAAGGGAAAGGAGGTCAGAATAACGGGGAAGGGGAAGGAAGTTGAAATAAAGGGGAGGGGGAGAGGGGAAGGGGAAGAAAGTTGTAATAAAGGGGAAGGGGAGAGGGGAAGGGGAAGGAAGCTGGAATAAAAGGGAAGGGGAAAGGGGAGAGGGGAAGGGGAAGGGGAGAGGGGAGAGGGGAAGGGGAAGGAAGCTGGAATAAAGGGGAAGGGGAAAGGGGAGAGGGGAAGGGAAGGGAGAGGGAAGGGGTGAAAGAGTCCAGGGTTTCACTTCCTGTCTTGCGATCTATTGTTAATTTTAAAGGGGAGAAACGAGGGCAGTTTTAAAGGGAAAATAACCGAACATATGGCGGCTTTTAGTGGTATATAGTGGAGTAAGTGGTGGTGGTGGAGGTAGAGGGTGATGGTGGTGGTGGTGGTGGAGTGGGTAATAGTGTCGGGGTTGGTGTGATGGTGGTGGCGTTCCAGGTCACGTGAGGGTAATTAAGCCCTATTAGCGTGAGTCAGCTGATCCACGCCCGCTTGCCATGCACAGGACAGGGGGACACGACACGACAGGCCCAGACACGGAGGCGCAGACCAGCAAACACTAATACACGGGCGCCTTCACTTTCTGGGGTCTTATAAGTGAAAAGAAAAAGGTGTATCTTCTCCTTTATCATCATCATTTTCTTTGTTTTCTTCTTATAGTTGTTGTCTTCTCCTTTTCTTCATCTTCTCCTTCTTCTAGTTACTGTTGTCTTTTTCTTCTTCTTCTTCTTCTTCTTCTTCTTCTTCTAGTCGTTGTTGTCTACTTCTTCTTTTTCTTCTTCTAGTTGTTGTTGTCTTCTCCTTCCTCTTCTTTTCTTCTTCTAGTCGTTGTTGTTGTCTTCTCCTTCCTCTTCTATTCTTCTTCTAGTCATTGTTGTCTTCTTTTCCTTCTTCTTCTTCTAGTTTTTGTTGACGGTGATGGTGGCGGCGTCATGAAAACTTCCATCTATTTCAATCGGTTCGAGAAAGGGCGACGGCGAAGTGACAGGGATTAGACTCATTAAGAGGGATGTGTGTGTGTGCAGCAGGGTGGGGAGGGAGGCGGCACTCACGTCCTCTCGCCGGGGGTCCGTTGGTCACCTCCTGCAGTACTGACATCGCCAATACTGATCACTGGCTCGGGGGACAAGTGTGTATTGTTGAACGATTTGCCATTCTTCTGTCTTCTGTTCTTCTTGTGGTTAAACATAATTACTTTAGGGGACTTTATCTACCCACCCATCTATCTATCTATCTATCTATCTATCTATTTTATTATCTGCTCTATTTGCCATTTTATTCTTGTCTCTTGTGCTCAAACATAGGTATTTCAAGGGACTTCATCTACCTACCCATCTATTTATATTGTTTGTTTTCTCGTCCACTTATAAAATAAACTCAAATAAACAAGGCACTAGAGACAGCCGTAGCGTTAAGGAAATTCACAAAGATAACATTGGATTTAAAACCTTTTAGAGATATGTTCAATCTATCTGGCAGTAACTTTCAGCGGCAGATTATCCACAATTCAATCCTGTCAAGCGAGTAGTACTTATCTTCAAGCAACTATTATCGCGCTTCATAAGTCGCGTACCAAATAAAAGTAGATGCCGCCCGGAGGTCTTACTAGATCAGCCCGCACCGCCGCGCACGCCAGCTTTGGGTTAATCCGTCGAGCTTCTCTTTCGCAGCGCTACTCAGCCCGCCCCGCAGCCCTTTGAACCTCCGGCGGGGCGTGAAGACCAATTACCCGTGGCGCTGTGCGATGCGCGACTCGGCTACCACGCTTTGCCTTACGCCGCCCCTTACGTTTATAAACAGACCAATCACACTATCTCCACGTCACGCATTAGGGAGACACGCCCAGGGCAATCAGTCTTATACGGTTATGAACACACTAGGCTCAACTTTGCCTTTCACAGTTTGGCTTTTTTCCGGGACTTAAGATACAAGCCATGTCGTCCAAGTTATACTCACACTTCCAATAAGTATTTAAAAGTTAAAAATGTTATTGAGTATTTTGTTAAGGCACAAAAACGAATTATTGTCAGAGTAAAGATTTACACACATTCTGATTTTGACATTAGTTCAGTTTATACTTCTAAATTAAATATTGTCAAAATAAAGATGGATATATTTTCTGAATCTGACGTAACATCATTTTATACAGAAGCTGAATTTTCCGGGGAAGTTGTTTTTACCTTGACATGAATATTAATCAGAGAAAGGTGAAGAAATTGCCGAACTTACAATACAAACAAAAACACTAGTGATACCTGCCCCGCCCGACACACGACTCCTTGACACACGAATCCGCCGTGTAGTATTCATCCCTTCACTTCATCATTCCCTCAGGTGTGTGTGACCGCAACCCGACGAGGAGAGCAAGTTCTGCGAGGTATTCCGGCGGTGGTGGATCAAATGAACACACCCCGTCTATTCTTATCCCGGCACGCGGCAAAGTGACCCGCCTCGCCGCCTCACCTTCCCCGTTGCGAAAGATCGGAAATCCTGGAAGTGTCATTGTGTGTGTTGTCGCCTGACTGGTCGCGGAGACGAGCGAAGACAGTCTCCATGTTTCTGGTTTCCTCTTGACGTCACCGGGAACAGAAATGATTTGCGTGGCACGAACAGTGAATATTAGACGTGTGTGGATGCTACGATACTTTCTTGCTACAACGTAATAGAACCGTTTTTCATAGTTTTCATACCCTCCCAAAATGCAGATATCAAGATTTTATCCTACATATGAAAATAAAACGATACTACTCACCATCAGTAGATTTGAAGTCGTTTGTGAATGCTACGGTAAGCTCTTCTCATATACCGAAATATAGGCGTTTTTATACTCCTCAATAATACAGATATCAAGACTTCATTCCACACACAAGGAAAATAAAATTAGCCACCTCATTCGAAGACACTACGCACCATGAACAGCTTTGAAGTCGTTTGTGGATGCTACAATAATTTCTTACCTAACGAAAATATACCTTTTTTTTATAACCCGCAACATACAGTTATCAAGATTTTATTTCACAAACTAAAAAAGGAAAAGAAAAAAAAAGAAGAAAAAGCTACCTCATTTTAACACTATACGCATTATCAGCAGATATTAAGACAGTTTTACGCCACACACCAAAACAGGAAGAGGCTGGCTGATAGCTGATTTTTTTCTTTGAACCACGTACCAAAACAGGAGCGGTTTTAAGATATTTTAAAGATACGCGCCATAAATAGAGTTTATAAAGACCAGGAGAACTGTAACTATCACTCGTATTTTCAAACGTTTGGGACTCTTATTACGAACGTTTCTCAAGACCAGAGAGGAGCTACGTCGGTTTGTTAGGAGTGTTTTTCCCGTTTACGGCACACTGGCCTTCCAAAACTACCGCCAGGCTCAGGAAACCACCCATGGGAACGCACGACAACAACTTTTGCGAGAGCCTTTTGAAATTGATGGACTAAGGCTTGGTTGGGAGAGTTTGATAATATATGGACTTAAAACAGCCGTGCGTGTTATTGTAGGGCCGCGGCTTTCCTTATCAGCGGCTAATGTGTGTCTGGCGTCAGGATGGGGATATAAGAAGCCGCGTCGAGGCGTCCTGC
>NW_026111685.1:27500-95000 GCF_024679095.1 Eriocheir sinensis
CGGGAGGGTCAGGGAAGGGGTCACCATCACAGCCCTTTTTCGTGGTCCTGGCGTGGTCTTCTCAATTTCACGGGGAGGCTTGGCAGACCACCTTTTTTTCTTTCTTTTTTATTTCTTTTTGCGGCGGCGCGGAACGAGAAACCGACACTCGGCCGGCCTGGAAGAGCTCGGGACAGTCTCATTAGCTCCGCCGCCGCCGCCACCTCCGTCACCAGCTCCATTATTACGGTCCCTTCCTTCCCCCTGCCACCGCCCCCTCGCCTCCTCTCCGCCGCCATACTGCCACTTCTACTGCTGATGATGTTGATGCCTCTATTACCACGACTGTTATTTCCATCAAGTATATTTGTTTCTGCTATTGCTGCTACTACAATTACGGTTTTTTTCCTTTTTTTTTGTTCTTTATTTTCTTGTTTTTCTTTTTACTTCTTATTGTTCTACTTATTTTCATTTTTTCTCTTTTTTTCTTTTTCTTCCTCTCCTTTTTTTTTGTTTTCATATTTTCTTCTTTTCGAATTCACCTTCTCCAAGCCTTGTCTCTTCTTTTTATTTTCTTCTTTTTGTTCTACTTCTTTTTCTACTACTACTACTACTACTACTACTACTACTACTTCTGCTTATTACACCCATCTACTTATTCTATATAGAGAAGAGGCGAACAAAAAATAAAAAGAAAAAGAAACGAGGGTCAAGAGTTAAGGCGACAACAATAAGGATAACAAAAAAATAATAACAATCCTTACACTGCCTATCTCGACGTCTCTCAAGGGCACACTCCTCCTCCTCCTCCTCCTCCTCCTCCTCCTCCTCCTCCTCGTCTTCGTCCTTCTTCTTATCCTCCAACATTCACAAGATTCCTTTAAGTCTCCCAAATTGTAGACCCCGGTTATTCCCCTTATTATTCGGGAGAAGGAGAGGAGGAGGAGGAGGAGGAGGAGGAAGGGGGGTAAGAGTCGAGTAGGGGCCGGGGATGAGGTTACAGTGGGGATGAGGTCTTGAGATTTGACATATAAGGGAAGGTTAAGCCAGTGGTAGTACGAGGCGGCGGTGGAGAAGAGGAGAAAAAGAGACGTAGATAAGGTAGACGGAGAAGGCTTTATGTTATCGTTAGTTAAGAAGCAGGAGGAGCAGGAGGAGGAGGAGAAGTAGTAATGGTAATGATGACGAAGGTGGCTGATGTTGTTGATGGCGATAATGATGCTACTACTAATAATGATGATGACTGAATGAGAAATAAGAAGGATAAAGATGGAATAGGAAAACATCGGAAAGGGAAAGATGGAAGACATAGAAAAGGAAAGAGGAAGAAAAGATATAAGAAAAATTACATGAAAAACGGAAAACAGGAAAATGAAAGATAGAAGACAGACATAGAAAAGGAAAGAGAAAGAAGAGAGAAAAGAAAAATAACTTGAAAAACGGAAAACATCGGAAAGGGAAAGATGGAAGACATAGAAAAGGAAAGAGAAAGAAAAAAGAAAAGAAAAATAACATGAAAAATGGAAACATAAGAAAGAAAAAATAGAAAAAAACATAAAACGATAAGAAAAAAGAGAGAAAGAAAACAGAAAAACAACATTAAGAAAGCGAAAACATAAAGCTCTGAAAACAAACAAACAAAAACAAAACAAATACAACTAGACAAATACTTACCAATGCCACCAGTACCAACAAACCAACCAACAAACACACAAACTAACAAAAAACGTTTAAAAAGAACCCTACAGACCAGACATTTCAAGGACAAACTATACCAAAAACGTTCCACAGACTACATCTGACCCACACAAAACACAGACACAACAGAACACGTAACACGAGGCACGCATACCAGGACAAGGCACTCAACAGGTAACAGGTGAGGCTCGCAGGTAACACGCAGGTGAGCCTCGCAGGTACACACGCCCCTCGGAGGAGTCCTATCCATGTAAGGGGTGAAGGAGCGAGGGATGGAAGGAGGCGAGGAGAGGGAAGGGGTGAGAGGGGGTGATGGTGGTGTCTGGGGGAAGGGGGTTTGGGGGTGGGGGGAGTCTTGGGTTAAGGGTATGAGGGGGGAAGGGTAAGGGGGTAAGGGGCAGTGTCCGTAGGGTAAGGGAAGGGTATGGCTATCTGTCTGGCGTCTAGGATACACACACAGTCACCATTGGCCCTCTCCTCCTCCCCCCCCTTCTCTCTCTCTTGATCCCCCTCCGCCCCTCTTTACCTCTCCCTCCCTCCAGCTCCCCTTTCCACTCCTCTTTCTTCCACTCCGTTTATCTCCCTTTTCACTCCCCTCTTCCTCTCTCTCCTAAAACATTACCATTCTATTCAATTCCTTTCCCATCCTCTTATTCCTCTCCCGCTCAATTTCTCTACCTTTTCGTTTAGCTCCCTTTCCACTCCCCTCTTCCTTTCCCTCTCCCCTTCCAAATGCCGCCCCTCTTCCTTTCCCTCTCTCCTTCCAGCCCCTCCCCGCCCCTCCGTCATCCCCTCCCTCAGGCTGTCTTGGCGGCACCGCTTCCCGTGTGTCCGCCGCCTCCCGTTGGGCTTGGGCAATACGATACCGTTTCAGTGTTGCAAGCCTCGTGGCCGACCCGCAACTGCACCTCCCTCCCGCCCCCGCCTCAACGCTCCCCCACGCTACACTAAGAAACTCCCCCCTCCTCTTCATCCACCCACACCACCGCCGCTGCCCCAGATCTTCCCAGTCAGCTCTCCTGTCATTCTCCACTTCGTCTCACTCAGCTCCCCTAACAGTCAGCTCTTCTGCCGCTCTGTCTCCACTGCCTCAAGCCACCCACCTCACCTACCAGCTTGGTAACTCTTTTTGTCTCCCTCCCGTCTCTTCACCCGCCTTCCTCATCATCTTAATTCATCCGCCAGTCATTTTCTTTCTATTCTCTCTCTCTTTAACTACGTACAGTACTCCTTCAGCAGTCATCCATTCATCCACGTTCCTTATACCATCCCAACTCATTCACCAGTCACGTTTTTCTATGGTCTCCCTCTAAATTACTTCTTCCCTCATCAGTTATCCATTTACCCATCCCTATCCATTCATTCATCCAGTCATCCATCCTGACCATATTAAAGACTCATCCACCAGTCAATTCTTCTTTTACCTCCCTCACATTACTCCCATTTACCCATCCTTATCTATTCATTCATCCAGTCATCCATCCTCACTCATCCACCAGTCAATTCTTCTTTTACCTCCCTCACATTACTCCCATTTACCCATCCTTATCCATTCATTCATCCAGTCATCCATCCTCACTCATCCACCAGTCAATTCTTCTTTTACCTCCCTCACATTACTCCCATTTACCCATCCTTATCTATTCATTCATCCAGTCATCCATCCTCACCATCTTAAAGACTCATCCACCAGTTAATTATTCTTTTACCTCCCTCTATACATTACTCCCCTCATCAGTTATTTATCTACCCATCCTTATCCATTCATTCATCCAGTCATCCATCCTCACCATCTTAAAAACTCATCCACCAGTCAATTATTTTACCTCCCTCGCACTACATCAACCCCCTTGTCATCCATTCACACTCCTATTCCAGCATCCAAAACCAGACCACTTATCCATCCCACACTCCTCCCGCTGCACTGAACAGACACACAGGCCGCACATTCCCTCACCTTAAAACACTTTACCGTCAAAAATATCTCTTCAACCTCATCCCTCAAACGGCCTCTTGAAATTCCGAGCCTAACACTCATTCCTCAAACACTTAAAGGAGAATGACCCTTAACATGTCTTTCCTACCCCCTCCTCCTCCTTTCCTTTCCTCTCTCCTCCTGTCTCACCCTCGTAACACCGCTGCTGAGGCGCCAGAGAGGACAATTCCCCTTCTATTCTCTCCAAACGTCCTTCTCATCCTTGCTTACTCATAATCCTCCTCTTCCTCCTCCTCCTCCTCTCTCCAGTCTTTCATTCTCCTTCCCTCTTCACGTTTTCCTACCTCCGTCATCTGCTGGCATTTCCTGTCCTCTCACCTACGCTTCATGGCCCCCCCACCCCACCCCTCTCTCTCTTTCTCTCATGGTCATCATTTCCTACTTTACCTACTCCTCTCCTCCCCCCCTCCTCGTCTTACACCCACGCGTATTATACCTGAGTTCCCGTCCCTCCTCCTCCTCCCCATTACTCACTGTCAACGTTACGAGGAAGAGTAAGGAGCTGAATGAGAGGACCTAAATTCTGGCAAGGGAAGTTCTCACGATTACGGGTTCCCTTCAGCCGTAGTAAAAGTTGAGGTTACCTGCCGTTCATTCATTAGTTTGGTCTCTCTCTCTCTCTCTCTCTCTCTCTCTCTCTCTCTCTCTCTCTCTCTCTCTCTCTCTCTCACGGGTACATATCATTAAAAAATCATCCTAACTTACGTATTGAAGCAACAAAATTATTATATGCAACTTTAATAATAAATCAATACTACTACTACTACTACTACTACTACTACTACTACTACTACTGTTACTAAGAGCACTGTGTTATCGCTAAGCAGGGTAGAACTTATGAGAGGGGTGGAGGAGGAGGAGGAGGAGGAGGAGGCAGGGAGGTGCGGTATTCGGTTCAAGGTGGCGCCGTCTTCGTCAGGAGGTGAGCCAAGTGCCGCCTCAGCCCAGCCAGGGGACACCTCAGCGTTGTTATGGTGATGTCGTGGCCGCCGCTGCCTCACACACTGCCCGATACGGAGGTTGTCTGCGTGTTGGTGCTGATAAGGTGTGTGTGTGTGTGTGTGTGTGTGTGTGTGTGTGTAAGTAGGTTAGGAAGCATATGCGTAAATATATATTCATGAGGGTTTGCGTGATGGCGTGCGTGTGTATACGTGTGTGTGTGTGTGTGTGTGTGTGTGTGTGTGTGTGAGGGCGGCAGGGCGTCGGGGCGGGCGTGAGTGGCGCCAGGAGCAGAGAGCAGCGAGGAACAAAGGGCCCTCACACACACACACACACACACACACACACACACACACGCCGCCGCCACTCCTCCTGTAGACACCCAGACGCCCCTCCCCCCCCTCCTTCTGTCCCTCCATGGCCCTTTCTGTCTCTTCTTTCCCTTCCCCGCCCTTGTCTGACCCCCTCCTGCTCCCTACTGTTTCGCTTCAAGCCCTTCTGTTCTTCCTCCCTTCCTCCGAGACTCCCTCCTGCTGCTCTTGATCCCTCCCTTCCCCGTCCCTCCCTTCTGTATCTCTCCTCATCTCCTCCTCCTCCTCCTCCTCCACTATATGTCATCTCTTTGCTCTAGTCTCCTTCTCCTCCTCCTAATCCTCCACTCCATGTCTTCTTCCACTCGTTCTCCACTCCTCCATGTCCACTTCATTCCCCTCGCCTCCTCCTCCTCCTCCTCCACTCACTGTCTTCTCCTCTTCGTCCAATTCCCCTCGCATCCTCCTCCTCCTCCACTCCATGTCTTCTGCTCCACCTATCCTTCTACTCTTCCCTCCTCCTCCTCCTCCACTCCACATCTGCACCTATACTTCTCCTCTTCCTCCTTTTCCCTGATCCTTTCCTTCCCTTCCCCTCGTCTCCTCCTCCTCCTCCTCCTCCTCCCTTCCCTCATCACTCCCCTCCTTTCCCCCTTCCTCCCCTCCTTCGGTCTCTTTGTCTTGGTCTGTGTCCCCTTGCTCCACGCTCTCTATCTCCCTCTTCGTTGTTCTTTACTCCTCTTGATGTTCCTCTTTCCCCTTCCTCTTTTTCCCCTTAATTGAATTGCCTTAACTTCCTTTCTTTTTTTTTTTTACTGTTTTTCTCGTGATTTTTTTGTTTTGTTTTTGATATGTAATTGATTTTTTTGTTTTCTTTTTTTTTTGTCTTTGTTTTTTGTTTTTCTACTCCGTCTCTTTTTTTTTTTAATTCTTTCCTTTTTTTTTTTGCATCTCTTGTCACGCTTGTTTTCTTTTTTTCTTTACGTTTTTTTTTCCTCTCGCGTGTCAACTCACAATTTACACTTAACATGTCACACACACACTCTCTCTCTCTCTCTCTCTCTCTCTCTCTCATCGGACAGACTGCCAATCAAACATACTTTTCCACGTTGCTTCTTCTAAATTTGGCGCGCCTTATAATCAACAACCCGATAACCTTCTCGCCTCTGGTCTGGTTTTTCCTGTTATACATCAATATTGGTAGTAGCGGCAATGGTGGTGGTGGTGGTGGTGGTGAAGGTGGTGTTTGGGTGCGTAAAAGAGAGTGGATAGCGGTGTTGTTTCGGTGTTTTCTTGATGTGGAATGGGGTGGATGGGGGGGATGACATGTGGTGGAGTTGGACGTGTTTTAGATAAGTGTGCGTAAAAAGAAAGTGGATTGCGGTGTTGTTTCAATTTGATCGTGGTGGTGATGCAAGTGGTGGTGAAGGACGTAGTGGTGGTGGGGGTGGTGTTGTGTGTGAGGGTTTGTGAGGTGACATGGGGTCTTAGTGACAAAAGCAAGCAAGCGATGGTGATGAAATGGGGATGATGATGCGCTTACAGTGAGATGACGGATGTGATGAGTGTTTTTTTTTTTTTTTTTTTTTTTTACAGCAAAGGAGACAATTCAAAGGCACACACACAAAAAAATAAAACTAATGAAAATAAAAGCCCGCGGTGGAAGGAGGGAGAGGGTGTCACTGGTGGTGGTGTGCCTACAGAGTATGAATTGTATTGTTATTCCGCTGTCTTCGTGGTGGTGATGTGGGTGGTGCGAGGGGGGAGGTGGTGATGTGACTGGGATGTGTTATGGGAAAGTCAGGCGGTAGTGATGACGTGGTGATGACGATGTGCTTGCAGTGCGGTAATGAAAGGTGATGACTGAGGTGGAGGTAAGGGAAGAGGGGGGGCGTGGTGGTGGTGGTGGTGGTGGAGATGCGTACTTGTGACATGGGAGTGCGTGGTGATGGGTGACGATGACGGATGGTGGTGAATATGGTGATGATGGTGAGGGACGTGGTGATGGTGACGTGCTTGTGGTGGTGGTGGTGGGTGGCGGCCTGGCGGTGATGGATGACGGTGAGAACTTGCCGAGAAGGTTGTGTGAATGAGATTTTCTACCACCTCTTTACCCTGGGAATCGTGATGCATAGATGTGGCGGGGGTGGACCGTGGACAGACAGGCAGACAGATAGGCAGACGGGCGGACAAAGGAGGACAAGAAGGGCAAACAAACAGGCAGACGGGGAGAGGAGGAGGCAGAGTTAGAGACAGAAAAAGACAGACACAGACAGATAGACAGTAATATTCAAACAAGGTTAAGACAAGAGGAGAGTGAATGAATGACTCGTAACTAAACGGAGAAGACGAGAAGAAGAAAAAAAGAAGAAAAGGAGAACTAAAGAAGACTAACAGAATGCGTGTGGATGAGAACAAGATAAGGAAGATTGGAACACAAAAGAAAGGAAAACATGTAAAGTGAATGACTATGACGCAGCGAGACGGAGAAGACAAGAATAAAAAAGGAGCTAAAAAAAAAAGTAACAGAATGCGTGTGAATGAGAACAAGATAAGGAAGATTGGAACACAAAAGAAAGGAGAACATATGAGGCGGATAACTAAGCGGAATATATGTGTGTGGAGTGGACAGAAGAAAAAAAAAGAAAGGCGATAGCAAGGAGGCAATAACAGGGCACGTGGATCACAACAGGATAGGAAGATGGAAGCACAAAGGCAATAATACATGTGGAGTGACTGACTGAGTGGCGTGGAGCAAGTGGAGGCTTAAGTGGAGGCGCGTGTCAGAGGTGAGAGCGTGGAAGGAAGCAAGGAAGGATGAACACGGGAGGAAAGGAGCAGTGAAGCTTGACAGGGCTGGATGAGAGGATGATGGAGTGGATGAAAAAGACCATTAGTTAGGTGGATGTGTTCACGCGGCGCCGTCACCCAGACACTCACTCAGTCTCTGTCACCCTGGGAGGCGCCGAACCTTCCCCCCCCCCCCCCCCCAGCCTCCTTCCTCTCCTATCTCTTCTCTCCCTCTTCTCCCTGTTTTCTCTACCGCCCTTGCCGACTTGGTGGTGGCGAGTCAAGTGGTAGTGGTGGTGGATAGTGTGTGGGTTCATATCCCTCGGAACACACACACACACACACACACAGAGGTGCCTCGGTGTCGGGCGTGGTCAAGAAATATTTAAGGCAGTGAAATTCAGGGCAGAACTTGAAATAGCAAATGTTGTCTGACTTACGTGAGGGACGAGGGAAAAGTCAGACGCCTTCAAATGCCTCTTACAGTCTTGGCGCCTCTGGAAAGAAAGTAGTAGTAGTAGTAGTAGTAAAAGTAGTAACAGTAGTAATAGTAGTAGTGGTAGTAGCAGTAAAAGTAGGAACAGTAGTAATAGTAGTAGTGGTAGTAGTTGTATCATGAAATAGTGTACCAAGAATAACAATAATACTAATGCCAGATTTAAGAACACAAGAACGTAAGGAGTCTACAAGAGGCCGGTGGGTCTATGGAAGGCAGCTCCTGTGAACCTAACCCCACCTAACATCCACCTAACATCTACCTAACCCCACCTAACATCAACCTAACCCCACCTAACATCCACCTAACATCAACCTAACCCCATCTAACATCCACCTAACATCAACCTAACCCCATCTAACATCCACCTAACATCAACCTAACCCCACCTAACATCCACCTAACATCAACCTAACCCTAACATCCACCTAACATCAACCTAACCCTAACATCCACCTAACATCAACCTAACCCCACCTAACATCCACCTAACATCAACCTAACCCCACCTAACATCCACCTAACATCAACCTAACCCTACCTAAATCAACCCAACCCCACTTAGCACCAACCTAACCCCACCTAACATCCACCTAACATCAACCTAACCCTACCTAAATCAACCCAACCCCACTTAGCACCAACCGAACCCCACCTAACTTCAACCTAACCCCATATAACATCTAAATGCTTTTGAAGAGGCAAATAAATGAAGGTTATTGACCCGTCCATGCCATGCCAGATTAACCTCACGAGATAGATGGATAGATAGATAGATAAATAGACACAGATTGATAGACTGAAAGATAAATAAAAAGAACGAACAAGCAGAAAACTCAACGAGACTGGAGATCGAGGCAAACAGAGAGACAGCAGGTTACAGGGAAGCAAACAGCAGAGAGAGGTGAGCAGATAGAGAACAAAAGACACATATAACAATGATCTCAAACCCATTTTCCTCCCTTCCAGAACTGCATGGCCCGCGCTCTGTACGACAACGCAGCAGAGTCACCGGACGAGCTGGCCTTCAGAAGGAGCGACCTGCTGACGGTGCTGGAGCAGAACACGGCGGGGCTGGAGGGCTGGTGGCTATGCTCTCTCCGCGGCAGACAGGTATATACACCCTAGCAAGCAGGCACTCAAACACAGAGGTCGGTCAACACCAACAATTTCTAAAGGTCAAAGAGGGAATCAGTCTGGTTCTAATGAGTGGTTCTTTAGGTCCACGGTACAGAAGAAGGGTCAGACTACCACCAGGGTCCTAAAACTACATCCTGAAATGCCCAAAACTTCTACGAAAGCCTTGTCAAATAGGTGAACTTTGGCGACGAAATGTTTAGTAATACGACCCATATTCTCATTCACCTCGGGGCTCACACACTCACATTGGATAAGGCTTTAGTAGAGGTTGTGGGTATTTCCATGGTGTGTGTGTGTGTGTGGGGGGGGGGGGTAGTTTTACAAGCCTGGTGATAGTTGGACAAGGATTTTCTGCACCATGAATGTGAAAACTCATGAAAACACAACTAATCTCCTTTGTGGCCTTGGAAAATATTTGTTGGGAGAGCCGAAAGAGTCTGAGAATGCGGCCTCAGTCAATCATTAGAGGTCTGTGTCCAAGCAGGTAAAGTGACGTAAGAAAAAGTCCTAAGACATTCTCTTAAGTCATTCACAGATCTCAGGGTTTATATTTAGTAGTTTATGTACACTGTTTATTCTATCGTTCATTATGAGATCGATGTATATTTTTGGGCGGCGAACTATACATGTCTCCCAAGCAAAGTCACGTCAGGAATAGATGGTTTTTGTGTCCAATCTTTCTATATTACTAAGTTTTAATCCTTCCTTTCTTAATAATTTTCTGGCTGTTTCCTTATTCGTTTGTTCGACTATCTTTCTTTCTCTCTCAGTTCCTTCCTTAATCATTATCTGTCGGTTTCCTAATTCGTTCGTTTGACTATCTCTCTTTCTTTCTCTCTCATTTCCTTCCTTAATCATTTTCTGTCGGTTTCCTTATTCGTTCGTTTGACTATCTCTCTTTCTTTCTCTCATTTCCTTCCTTAATCATTATCTGTCGGTTTCCTTATTCGTTTGTTTGACTATCTTTCTTTCTCTCTCAGTTCCTTCCTTAATCATTTTCTGTCGGTTTCGTTATTCGTTTGTTCGACTCTATCTCTCTCCCATTTTCTTTTATTTTATTTCCGTCTCAGCGCCCCGGTCATGTCCGCTTCACTTCGTTTTCTCTTTCTTTTCTCTCACGGCATCTTTCCCCTGCCTCTTCAATACCCTCTCCCCTCCTCTTCCCTTCCTCCTCTCCCGCCCCTCCGACGATCAGCTCAGTATCTCCCGCTTCCTTTCTCTTTCCCTCCTCGCTGGCACTTCTGTTAGTCCAATTGGTTTGCGCTCAGTACCACTTCTAATGTTTTTTTTCTTCCTCTGCTGTCCCTTTTGTGTGTCCCTTAATTTCCGGCTTCCCTCCTCCAACTTGCTTTTTTTCCCCTCTTTTCTCTTTGCCACTGACTTTCCCTCCTTTCCTTTCCTTTTTTTTATTGAAGCTCTGTATATGGATTTTCTCACTCTCTCTCTCTCCCTTCCCTCTTTTCCTCCTCTCTTTCACGCCCTTATTCAGATTTGCCTCACCTCTTTCTCTCCCTCCTCCCCTTGCAAGATCTTTTCCAGCCTCCCTTCCCTCTCCTCTTCCTCCTCCTCCTCCTCCTCCTTCATTTCCTCTTCCTTTTTCTCCCTCCTGTGCATACGGATTTCTCTCTCTCTCTCTCTCTCTCTCTCTCACACCTCTTTTTCTTTTCTCATTCACGCTCTTTAGCTTTCCCTTACTTCCTTCTCTCCCTCCTCTCCTCTCTTCCCTCTCTGATCTTCTCTCCTCCTCCTCTTCCTCCTCCCTTCTTTCTCTCTCACTTGTTCATATCCGTTTCCCTCCACTGCTTCCTTCCCTCCTCCTCCCATCTATGTCCTTCAGTCTCCCCTCCTTCCCCTCCTCCTCCTCCCCTCCTCGCGACTCTCTCTCAGCAACCTCCACCTCCATCCTGCTTGTTGCTCCCCCCTCCCCCCTTCTTTCCCAACCCCCACGCCCCTACCAGCCCCCTCCCAACCTTGCTTAACCTCTCGCTTCACCTCAAAAGCATCACCCAACCGTTATAACTCTCTCTCTCTCTCTCTCTCTCTCTCTCTCTATTATGAACACCTCTATTTATCTATCTAGTGTTTGTGTGTTTGAAATGAGGCGCCAGGGGGAGGAGGAGGAGGAGGAGGAGGAGGAGGAGGGCATTGTGGTGTCTGACTGTCCGTATTAACGTCACTTTCAGACTGACACCCTCTCAGTCACCTCGGCACAGAGCCACTTACCAATCTCTCAATCTCTCTCTCTCTCTGTCGTCACGTCTTCTCTTTCTCTCTCGACTTTCTCTCGTTTCTTTTTTTCTTTGCGTAATTTCCTTTCTCTCCTTTTATTTCCTTCTCCTCATATGTTTGCTTATTTAATTATTTCAAGAGGAGATATTCAACTTCTCGCCTCGGTGGTTGACTTTTTCTTTTATTTTTTGCTTGATAATGTTCCTCTGTGTTTGGATTGGAGGGAAAATTAATACTAGATGCAAACATACAGACGTGAACAATAATAATAATAATAATAATAATAATGATAATAATAATAATAATAATAATAGCCACTCACGTCCATGACAGGAATAATAGATGGGCAAAAAGGCATAGTTTCTCTTACACACACACACACACACACACACACACACACACACACACAAGGGGTTATAAAAGAAGAAAGATCAACAGAAGAAAGCAAAGACACCATCGTAAAATTCTCTCTCTCTCTCTCTCTCGTACTAATGCCTGACCCCAACCTTGCAGGGCATTTGTCCCGGCAACCGGCTTCGCATCCTGCCGGGCATTTACGATACCGGCTCGGGGGTCACCAGTCTGTCCGGCCTTGTGACCCGCCCCGGCGCCACCAGCCCGGGGCCCCGCACGCAGCAGAAGACCAACAAGGTGAGCACAGTGACTGACTTTTATTTTGGTGAGGCGGGGATGGTTAGTGGAGGAGGGTGTGATTGTTGTAAGACTTGGGTGTTGTATTTTGTTCTTTCTTTTTCCTTCTTTCGGTTAAGTCTTTCGAGGTAGGGACGGTTAGTTAGTATTGAGAACTTGTAGGATAGAGTCTTTCTTTCTTTATTTCTTTTTAGTTTTGTTTTAGGTGAAGTGGGAACGGGTTGTGGTTGTTGAAGATTATAAAGTGGGTACACTGACTTCTAATTTCTCTTTCTTTTGTTTTAATCTTGGCGAGGCGGGAACGATCATTTATACAGACTAGATTATGACTGTTGGAGGATAAGGCATTTCTTTCTACCTGTCTATCTATCTATCTGCCACTCTTTTATAGGGGCAGTGATTAGCTGACTTTTTTCTTAACTTGTTTTTAGCCCTTGAGTTGCTTCCTTTACTATAAAAGAACAAAAAGGACACGTCTCACCATCATTTTCCTCAATCCAATAAAACTTAAACATCGGAGAGTCAGGATGTGAAGTCGTGGTCGTCGCGGCGGGGAGGAACCGAGATCGAGCAGGAAACCAAAGAGGGACCGAGAGGGAAGCAGTGGAACCGGCGGGCACGGTGACCTTTCGGGGGCGTTGCTTGGTCAGGGCGCGAGGGACCAACAATCCATTTACAGAGGAACCGAGGCGTTCATGCAAGAGGCACCGCGGGCAGCAGACGTTGGAAAGGAGACGCCCACCGCTTACGGGATTCGGTATAAAAGGAAATATGAAAGAAGTGACCAAAAGCACCGCGTCCAGGCGAGAATAGACATGACCTCACGGCGCGGACGGTGAAGGCGCGCCGCTGGGGAGACTCGTGTATTGTTTAGCTTGAAGATCCGTGGCCGAGGGAAGCAGTTAAAAGGAGAACCACCGCCTTCCCGTAACCCGAAAAGAGAGGAAAAAATGTTACGGAATGTGCCGGACTGATTATACTTACCTACATATACATACATACATACATACATACACACACATACATGAAAGAGCAAACATTATAGTATGCACATACCACACAAACATACATTCATGCAAACGTACACACTTAGTTGGCTACCTACCCTACACACACACACACACACACACACACACACACACACACACACACACGCACACAAGCAGCGGTTTTAGTGGCGGCTTAAAGTTTCACAAAAATAAACAGTGAGAAAAAATAACATTGCCCACAACAAAGTGAATCATCGGCGGCCACTCAACAGGATCCGAATCGCCTTACGTCACTCTAATACCCTGAATCCACTTTGCGAGGATGACTAAGGGCTATGCGGAGAAGAGAGAGAATAGAAGCAAGCATCAAGGCCGCCGACGGATCGCCTTCACGCCGGGGGTGACTTACGAGGCGGAGACCCTTGCCCGGCCTGCCCTGAGACACCTGAACCAGTAACAAGAGGAGGAGGAGGCGGACGGAAGAAAAAAAAAAAAAAAAACGTGCGTGTAGGTGGAGGCTGTTCGCGGAGATCTGACGCATCGATTTACTGGAATACCCTGAATGTGTGTTTATTTTTAGCGTGACGTTAAAGTGAATAGGAAAAGAAAAGATTTGTCCCGAGGAGGTCGCCACAGTTCGCATCGGTACGACTCAGGGGCGGTATTCTCAGACGCTTCCACCTCGCACATCAACTATTTTCAAACGTCAAAATGGAAATTAATCGGGCTTTCATAAGTTTTTTTTCACATTCATGGTACAGAAGAAGAGTTAAACAACCACCAGGGCCATTAAACTACTCCTGAAAATGCCCGAAACGCCTGCGAAAGCCTTGTCAAATATGTGTAATTGGGCGGCGAAAGGTTTGAGAATACGGGTCCAGATTAGTAGAAGAAGGGGCATCATTAAGAGTATATGTCAGGGTGTCAGGGCCGAAGTGGGCAGCGAGAATGCCTTTAGAAGACACGCCAATGCCATTCCTGCAGGTGGGGGCGACGGAGCGGAACGCGGCGCCTCCCACACACCACTTGTGGACATATGGTCGTCGCGAGAACATTTATTTGAGAAAGGTAAAGAAGCTAGCACAGACTGGATGGGACACTAACAACGACTAGATGGAAGAATACGAAAGGAGATGTTAAAAGGGGAAAAAATCGCAGGTGTATAGCCAAGAATTACAACAGAAGGTCTGGAAAACGGCGATCCACAGACAATTACTGGTGAGTTTCGACACGACTCCACGGGATGACTGCGCCGGACGAGCGAGGCGGGGCAGCGGCGCCTTCTATAAGATGATATCATCTCCTAACTTACCGAGAAGCACTTTAACTATCATTTTCCCACTTTACGATACTTAAGACGGTATTCTCAGACGCTAATAAAGGAAAGGAAATTAACCGCGTTCTTGCGAGTTTTTTTTCCCCGTTCATGATACAGAAGGGTTAAACTACCACCAGAGTCAGAAAACTACCCCTGGATTTATTTTTTATTTATTTTTATTTTACAGCAAAGGAGACAGCACAAGGGCATAAAAAAGTAAACAATAAAAACGCCCGTTACTCGCTGCTCCTGTAAAAAATCCGAAGAGGTGGCCGAAAGAGCAGCCAATTACGTGAGAAGAGGTGTCCTGCTCTTACGAATGGGTTTTTAAATGTGTGTGCTTGGGCGCCGAGATGTTTAAGAATACGGCTTTTGGAGAATAGAATGCACGCCGCTACGCCCCATAACCACCAAGCTCTTCACGTCTGGCTGGAGTGTTCTTAAGTTCCCGGCTATAACCTCAACCCGCTGTCCACTTGATTGGCACTTCATTGGGATAAGGCTCCTCCGTGTCCATCTGCCCCGTTCTCAAGAGCTCTGTGATTCCCGTTACTTATTATACTTCAAGGAGTCAGTTCTTGGGAGGCGAGGAACTGTGTCGCAGAATAACGTGTTTTAACTGACGTGTGACTTGCCATATCATTTTCATTTAGCTGACCACCACTAGTTCTTTTTATTTATTCAAACATGCATTTATATTCATTGTTAAGAGGAAGGTATAGCAGCTTTTTCTATGCCCTTACTTCGTTACTAATTCATTTACTTAATAAACCAAAACACGGAAAAAAATCACGTAAGTAACCAGGAGAAAAAAAAAACTACCATCGCTCTTTTAAAGATGAGTGACGACGCACAACAAAAATATCATAGCAGCAACCATGTCTATTTATCTATCTATCTATTTGTGTGTGTGTGTGTGTGTGTGTGTCTGTGTGTGTGTGACTCTTCTTACCTTATCTTTGCAATTCATTTTCATATTTATAAATCATACTTATTATTCCAACTTGTAGTGTAAGAACATCCCTGACACAACGCTCCTAACGCTGCCTCGTCCTCGCAGGTGGTGACCCCGCGACGTGTCGGCGACGTGTACACCTACGACACGCCCCGGGCCATGACGCAGGCCGCGCAGCTCGACTACGACGTTCCGCCCTCCAAGCACGACACCAGTAAGTGGGGAGGAGCCAAAGAGCGTGACATGGGAGTGAGAATGGGGAGTGTGCGGGGGGGGAAGGATTTGGAATGGGGAAGAGGGAAAGAAGGAAGAAACAAAGTAAGCATAAGAAGTGTCATTAGGATGTTGGTGAGGTAGGTGGGTGGATGAAGGATGTAGGATGGGTGGGGAGAAAGGTGGTGGATGATAAATGATGGGTGTGAGGGTGTAGGGAAGTTGTCAGAATGCAGAGGGGAAGAGGGAAAGAAGTATATACATAGGAAGTACCAGTAGGATGTTGGTGAGGTAGCCTGGTGGACAAAGGATGGGGGATAAGGGATGGGTGGGTTGAAATGGGGTGGATGCTAAATGATGGGTGTGAGGGTGTAGGGAAATGGGCAGAAGCCAGGTGTCTTAGGTGAGGAGAGAGACTATTGAGAGGATGGCAGAAAGGTAGACAGGTGCTTGAATGGAAGAGCTGGCTACAAAGTGCTGTGGTCACAAACCCGATTCACAGTTCAACACAGTGGCTTTGTAATCACCCGAACCAAACTTTTCAATCCTCAACACTCCATCATGGTTAGGTTATCGATGCAACACCAGATACACAAGAGATTTCCCATATGGTCTGCTCAAAAACACTTCACAAGGAATTTTCGAGTCTTTAGTATTGGTTTGGAGGCTTACTAACCCATCATGGCGAACTGTGAAAGTGGCCCATAATGGTGACATCCAGCATTAAAGTGTCGTCTCCTCCCCAGGTGGCACCCGTTTGTTGTCCCGCAGCAGCAGCCTCCGCTATGACTCTCCTCGTCCCCAGGGTCGCTCTCCCCTCGACCAGTATGACATTCCACGCTCCCAGTATGACTCGCCGAAGACCAGGGCTCTCTACGACTCCCCAAAGGCTCAGCAACACTATGACTCACCACGGCCTCACCCGGAGGGGCAGCGTGCGGGAGGGGTTTCACGCAGCATGATCAAGGGCGTGCGTGGTGGCCTGCCTCCCACCATGAGCCCAGGAGATAATCTGCAGGAATATGATGTGCCAAGGCCCACCAACACAAACCATGAGGTGCAACACGACATGCCGCCCAGTGACAGGTCGAGTGGCGTGTCAGTCATGTCTTGTGAGTCGTCTCAACTTTCCACCTCCTCCTCAGCCTCCTCCTTGGCACCCTCGGAGTCCCTCTCTCTTTCTTCCTGCGGTGGGTCCTCCAATCGCTCCAGTCTAGAGTCCCATGATGTGTACGACTTTCCTCCCGAGCCAAGGAAAGTTGGGGGTTCACAGCGCCCTAAACTGCCACCTCGGGAAATGAAGGACTGCAGAGATGCCTATGATGTCCCTCGCAATGTTCTGGCAGTGGGCAGCG
Organism: Eriocheir sinensis; assembly: GCF_024679095.1. Taxonomy (NCBI): domain Eukaryota; kingdom Metazoa; phylum Arthropoda; class Malacostraca; order Decapoda; family Varunidae; genus Eriocheir; species Eriocheir sinensis. The sequence continues at coordinate 44,560 of NW_026111685.1, forward strand.
AGACATATGACACGCCGCCCTCCAGGACATCACGCTCCCTGCTCGTGCGAGGCGCTGGCGGAGAAGGTGTGTATGATGTGCCACCACAGGTCAGTCGAGACGTCCGGCAGCCAGACTGTGTGGACTCAGCACCAAACAGACTGTCCTCAGGTTCAGACTCATCGGGAGGGGAGGTAGACCTCAGTTATGGTAAAGGTCTTCCCTTAGAGTTCGACTCTGCTCTAGAAACATTGGTCAAGCTGCAGCAAGATGTTTACAGCGCCATAGAAAAGCTTTCCATAGTGCACCAGAATGTGTCGTGGCGCTCCCGAGAGAAAGTGGAGGACCGTGAGGAGGAACTTAAAAATATTGTGAACAGACTTCTTCAGTCTGTCAATGCCATCATCGAATTTGGCCAAGGCTCCATCGTCAACGCTTCACATAACGGTGAGCGAGGTGTTGCCCGGCGGTTGCAGCGCCTCATAGAGCCTATGATTAAAATCAGGTCCATTGTAGAGGACTCGCTGGCAAGGCTTCAGGAAGGCACGTGGAGACGAGCGCTGAGCAGTGGGACCAACCCTGAACACTTCAACCAGCTGGCCACCATTGCTCATTCTCTCGTGGAGGATGTGCGTCTCCTGGCCAACACCATCCAGACCAAGGCCTTGCTTCTCTTCAAGAAGTCCCAAGGCTTAGACATCTCCGGCTACACACGGCAGCAGGGGATTGAAGATGAGGAAAAAACTCCGGTCCAAGAGAGGCCTCTGCCTGACCTGCCTAACAAGAAAGCCTTTGAGAACCTGTACGAGAACGATACTAAGAAATGGCTTGATGACTATGACTACGTTAGTCTTGAGACTCGAGCGAGTGTTGAACGAGAGCAAGAGGACATAAAGAAGGATCTCCCAGCACCACTTCGGAAGTCCTTTGACAACTTGGTGAAGCAGTCTCAAGTGATCGTCGACAGTGACCATGAAAAGGCCATTCAGAAGGGCGACATGACTCACCTGGGCGGCCTGAAGCGAGCTGGTAACAACATCCTTGACCCCAATGACAAGCAGGTCATCAACTTCTACGCCAGCCAGAGTGAGGTCCACTTACAGCACCTCAACACTGCCATCGACGCCTTCCTCCTCACCATTGAGAACAACCAGCCTCCTAAAGTCTTCATCGCACACTCCAAATTTGTCATCCTCAATGCACACAAGCTGGTGTACATCGGCGACACCGTCCACAGAAACGTGGTGAACGCTGAGGTCAGAACTCGGGTCCTCAACTGCTCCAATGCCCTGTCTGATGCCATGAAGCTCACTGTCACGGCGGCCAAGACAGCAGCCCTCCAGTTCCCTTCTGTAGTGGCCGTGCAGGCGATGGTGGACTCTTTCGTGGCTGTCTCAAACCTGGCCAACAACTTGAAGCAGGCGATCTCGGTGCCACCTGTCTGAGGCACCCATGTAGCCACCTTAGCTCAGCTCCTTGACATGGCATGCCTCACACCTACACTAGCTGCCGCGGGCCACATTCAGCCTGGCCCTCTCCTTGGTGCTAAGTTGGGGATAGGAGGCAGGCCAGCGCAGGGAGGGACAGGCAGGCCAGTGCGTGGGTAAAGCAGGCCAACTTGAGGCACAGACAAGCTATCAAATCTACCTTAGAGAGTTATCAGGGAACCATATTTTGAGTTCAGTCTTTTTTCCCAGTTTTGTGCAAAGGTGAATTGGCTATTCTAAACTACTGATTTCAAGAGACTCTGTACATTGTTTTAACATTAATTTATATGTGCACCTCTTACAAGGTCAACAGTTAAGATGGCTATTGTTATATAATTTTATCCAGTTGTTATGTTCTCCACAAGTATCTGTATTGTGCTGCAGTGTAGGTATTTATTTTATTAAACTTGTAGTGTTCTGATTCTTAGGAGTAAGTTTTTCTCTGCTGAGTTTCACGACCGACACCTACAATTGGGTTATTCTATTGGTTGGTGACTGTACCTGGAAGTCATTTTAAGATTGGATCTTTCTCTCGCTGAAGCATCGTGCGGGGCAGACCTGTGTTGTCCAGAGCCCAAGTTCTCCTTCCCCAGCCTCCTGAGACTCATCTCGGGAGCATCACAGACATGTGAAGCATAAATAATATATATAAATACTTTATAGTCGCTTTTTCTGTCTAGAGAGTTTGCAAAGTCTGTCTTTGACTACCTTACAAAGCCATGTGTTCCCTCGGAGTCTGGGGACAACAGAACATGCCTGTGGTTACTGAGGCTGTGGGAAAGGTGTAATCTTAAATGTTATGTCTTGGTTTTGTCCTGATGGTTGCCGCCAGACGGGCGGACGGCCGACTCTCGTGAGCATCTTCCAGTTTCTTTAAGATGAACCAAGTCGACTTCCACTTGTTACAGTCAATATGGTGGAATTCTAAATTCCCAGGCTGTGATTATAGTGTTTAAGTAAAAGACTAATTTTTAATTTCTTATTATTTGTAAATATAATGAAATCACTATGCCACTGTACATAGCATGAGAGAGTCAACTTTTTGCCGTGACGATGCCAAATGCCCCTCAGGGTTGTGGCGAGTCGTCGAGGAGGCCAGCCGGGTGCCATGGCGGCCCGAGCCTTGACTACACACGAATCAAAACGAAGTGCTACGGCGAATGCTACGCTTGACTGACCGGTCCTACTGCTTTTAGCCAGAGCTTAGTCAGTGTCCAGCCAGAGCGTAGGTGTATCCAAGCCATACTTTGCTCTCTCCACAGTGAACATCCACAACCCTGCCCAGCAAGTAGTGTGCACAAGGATCTGCCACACCCTGTTGTGCCCATGACCCAAGTGTTGATTACCAGTCACCTGTCCACTGCCGCTTCTTACTGCCAGCAGTCACCACTTACGTGCGGCACTCACCTGCCAGTGAGTGCATGAGCAAGTGAGTGAATGTGAAGACGAATCACGTAGGTGTTTCCTATGCAGTCAGTTCCCCTTAGGACCGGTAGTGCCCCTGTGTACCCTTTCCTATTCTATGTGGCGCTCACTGACTCTCCCTTATACTGAGCGTCGCTCCTCCTGCCGACACCTCGCTATGCAAAGCAGCCCACTGCCCTGTGGAGGTGCTGAGGCCCAGCGAGGGGCCACACAGGGCTTGGAGAAAGACAGTGTTTCGATGAGTCGCCTGAAGGAGGCCTTGAGGAGGTCCTGAGGCCCCTGTAACTTGTGCTTCACGAGATGATCATGTTACACACACCCACACACACACACACACTTGCACAACTACACACCCTTTCTCACACACACACACACACACACACACATGTACAAAATGATCATACAGTCACATTTGCGTGGTGTTATTTGCGCACAGTGTATGTAAATATATAGCGAAAAGAGAGGAGAAAGAGTGTGTGTATGTGTATGTGTGTGTATGTGTGTGTGTGTTAACGATGACCTCTTGTGTTTTTGTACCTATATTTGATATGTAATGTACTTTAACATGCCAACACCATAACCAGGTTAATAAAACTGTGTGTCTACCCTTTGTCTTTCCCTCCTATGAACCTACACTGGCGTTGATGAAATGCCAGAATTTCTCTTTACTACACTCCCACACGACCACCGCGTGTAACGAAACACATGAGAAATTAATCCAGACAAGGAAAGGTTTTGCCGGCGCCGGGGATCGAACCCGCGACCAACGAGACGGGAGAGCCATTCCTTAACCAGTCGGCCAAAGAGGTGCCACCCTGGCAGAGGGAGTTATGGGAGGTTAGCCCATTAGGCTTAGTTGCCGCACTACACGGCTCCCCTTCCTATATAGATTAATTTCTAAGTGTTGAGATTTCCCATTTTCTATGAACTTCGGAGAGCATGGGACATCACTCTACCTGTTACCCACTCGGGGAGACACAACAGAATCACAGGAGAGGATGCCCACCGCCTTCCCACCAGTGAAATGGCAGAATTTCTCTATGCTACACTTCCACACGACCACCGAGTGCATGGAGGTATAAAGGGTGGAGAGGCCGTGAGGCGCTCGGGCTGATGCCAGCGAACTGTCAGTCGGCCATCTTTTTGTAGGGCTCGGCAGCGACTGCTGGGTAGTGATGAAGCACGTCATGGAATTATTTCGCTACATTGGAATGCATGTTTGTCCCCTGTCTAAGAGGTGGGGTTGGGGTGAGGTCACATAGTTAATAGGGAGAGTCAGGTCTGTTTATGGGTTGGGCTATGATGACTCAGGTCGAGAAAATCCGAGGTCAGGATGAGGACAGATAATTAATAAGGGGTGTCAGGTCTTGATCCAAGTCCATCCACACATATTCTCTGTCTATAATTCAGTTGAGCTCTCGTGCAGCGAGAGTAATAAAGGCAGGAGTGTCGCTCCGTGTGTGGTCTGGAATGCTGACTACCTGTGATTCATTTGGGTGCAATGAACAAGCGAACAAAAATTTTCAAAGAGCTACGCACAGTGCTACTTCGATCATTCATGCTCGAAAAAAACAAAAGGCTCAAGGACTATAGATTTTTTTTTTTTTTTTTTTTAAGATTTATCTCCTAGTATCACTAGGGGAACGGGCCCTTTTCCGAAGACGGCCTGTTAAGAGTGAAAAGATTGTTCCCTCCCTTCCAGAGGGAGCACGGGCCTTTGCCAAAGGCGGCCCGTAGCAGGATCTGCCGATCGACAGACCGACTCTTTAAAGGCGATCGAAATCTAGCCGACCTCGGTCCGTCGACGAGGACTGGCGTGTCTCTGACTATAGATTATAAGACATCTGTTGATATATGAAGCAGCTACATAAACATATTCCGCCCGGCTAGTGTTCTTTTTTTTTTCGGTATAACTGAAATGCCAGAATTTTTTGCTCTTTATTACACTCCCACACGACCACCGCGTATAACGAAACACACGAGAAATTAATCCGGACAAGGAAAGGTTTGCCGGCGCCGGGAATCGAACCCGCGACCAGCGTAACGGGAGAGCCACTCCTTTACCAGTCGGCCAAAAGATCGAGGTAACCGACTGGCAAAGGGAGTTACGAAAGACTCGCCCATCAGGCTTAGTCGCCGCGGCCCTACATAACTGCAATTATAAGTTTCATTTCCCAGAGTGATGACCTATAATATAACTTGCCAAGTTCATTATTCTTGCTTTATTAGTCTATCATCGATCGATCGATTAATTATAAACTCCCCATATTTTTGGGGGATTAAAACGATCAAGTAATTGAATTGCAAGAACCGAGAAACCGAGTAGTACTCACTCAAATCCAAGAACCGAGTAAACCAAGTAGTACTCACTCAAATCCAAGAACCGAGTAAACCAAGTAGTACTCACTCAAATCCAAGAACCGAGTAAACCAAGTAGTACTCACTCAAATCCAAGAACCGAGTAAACCAAGTAGTACTCACTCAAATCCAAGAACCGAGTGAACCGAGTAGCACTCACTCAAATCCAAGAACCGAGTAAACCAAGTAGTACTCACTCAAATCCAAGAACCGAGTAAACCAAGTAGTACTCACTCAAATCCAAGAACCGAGAAACCGAGGGAGCAGGCACTTGCAAGCGCGACATATTCCCATATTCCAAGAGGGACTTGACTAAACTATTGTGTATTTGGAAGCAAGCTAGGATAACGGTAAATGGGTCGATAAATGGGAACCTGGGGAAACTTGGGGAAGGTAAACTGCGGTAACCTGGATGTCACACTGGCACTGCATGTGTCCCGGTTAAATGGCTTCTTCCCACCACAGGCTCAATTTAAGGGCCAATGCGACGGAGATGAGCACCGGCCCCGCGCAGCTACAGCGTATGTCCCATCTTTGTCTAACCGTTTGGGGCGCGGACAGAAAAGCCTCCGTTACCCTCAAAAGTACTGTTTGTGGCGCTGGTAGGAAAGCCTCCGTTACCCTCAAAAGTACTGTTTGTGGCGCTGGTAGGAAAGCCTCCGTTACCCTCAAAAGTACTGTTTGTGGCGCTGGTAGGAAAGCCTCCGTTACCCTCAAAAGTACTGTTTGTGGCGCTGGTAGGAAAGCCTCCGTTACCCTCAAAAGTACAACTAAAGAAGTACCCTCTAAACTTCTGAAGTACCGTTTGAGACGCGGGTAGAAAAGCCTCTGTTACCCTCAAAAGTAGCCAAGAAAACCTGTGAGGCGGAGGCTGATAGAAAACAGCAACCCGGCGAGGGCAAACAATATTACATAGAGCGCGGGTCTGGGCGTAATCTAATGCAAACAGCAAACCAACCTTCGGACAATACCGTAGGGCCTGAAGGGAGATTACGGCCCCTATGAATGTTTTGGGACCAAACAAACGCCGGGGCTCGCTCAGGGGGACCGTCGGGGATGGAGGCGGCGGGTGAGTGAAGCGATCGACGCACCCCTTGGCGTTTGCTCCCCCAAAGCTAGTTATCCTGTACTCTCACGGCGGCCACGGCAAGACCAGTCACTGAGGCATCCCCACCCCTCCTCTCCCGTAGAACTGTAATCGTCCCCACCAGCACCACCACCACCACCAGCACTACTACTACCAGCACCATCCAGCAATGATACTCTAAACTTAACCTAACCTGACCCAAACAAAACAGTTACTTTAGGTCTTGACTCCAAAAATTCATAATATGCTTCCTTAGCTACTAATGAGGCATTCTATATATAACTAAGTGAAGTCATTCTTTGTTGACTTATACCATAATGTGCTGACTATCATGTGTTTGAAGATACCCTAAACCCTAACATGACCTAACCAAAACAAAATAGTTACTCTAGGTCTTGACTCTGAAAATTCATATACGCTTCCTTACTAATGAGGTCATTCTTTGTTGATTTATACCATAAGGTGCTGACTATCATGTGTTAGAAGATACCCTTAACTTAAACTAAAAATATGACAGCGGCAAATCCTTCTTCATGTGTTTGCATAAAGCCAACGAAATAATTAAAAGTGACCGAAGAACATCGATCAAATGAATAAACCAGAATGCCGAAAGCCGTTAAAAGAGCTTCGTGAAGTCAAAATGATCCCATCAGCATTACTGCATCGGTACAAATGCACATACAATACACGATAGGTATCTACGTAGAGACAACCTGTTCCCCAAAACATCTCCACCACAAATATATTACAGGTATTAATCCACGATAGGCATTGCCACTTGGATTCCTGATTCTCACTTCCACCACAACATGCAACCACGCCACACAGGGAGAGCCTCATCCCCGTCCTTGACTACGTAATTACAAGCAAAGTCCACAGGGCATCCTCAAGCCCCCTTGCCCTCCCCTTTCCCTCACAGGCAACAGACAAACACACACACAGGAAATGGGGAACTGAGTTAAAGCGTGGAGGGCCCGGGTCGCCTCGCCTGTCATCCCGGGGGTGTCGCCTGCTAACTGGGCTGTCTCCGCAGCGCCTCCCATTCTTGCTGCCCGACACCCAAGGAAGGGAGGAAGGGAAGGAAGGCGCATGATTCAACCTTGGAACCCGACGATGACTGACTGACTGTTTGACTGTGTGTGTATCTTCGTGAGGCTTCATCACCAACAAGACCACCACCGCAACTATGATAGCTTCACCTTCACCACCACAAACTCAACTGGTATAATAGCACACACACACACACACACACACATGCACACACACAATAGTGGTAGAAGTAGCGGTGTTGGTGGTAGTGGTGATACAAGGTTCGGATGTTAGTTGTTTTATTGGTTGTTGGTTAGATCGCTGATGACGTGTAAGCACTGGGAATTGTGGTGGTGGACAAGGCCCATAGAAGGACTTGACGGTGGGCAGTGGAGTCTACATGGCCAGTCAGGCAGTCACTAGCTGGTGGGCGCCTCTCAACTACTGGATACTGATAGCGTCGAGAGTGTGGAAAGGATCTGCGCATTCATTAAAAGTGATACCAATGGTGCTAAAGTGCAGCTTCTATGTATTCATTAAGTAAAGATGTTAATAGTGCCACCGGGGAGCTGTTAAGGGGGACCGACGAATGTGGGCAAGTCAGTGGTGATTCACGGGATTTCTGCTGGGCACCGGAGAGGAGGCCTTGTTGTGACACTTGTTTATTATAGTTAATATTGATACTTATGGTGACAGTGCTGGTGTTTGTGTGACGACATGGCGATAGTGTTCATGTGCTGATGTAGTGATTGTGGGGATTCATCATGTATACTCAGTCAATGTAATGATGTCTACAGGTCGAAATTGAGCTTATGATGGCAAGCTAAATCTACGGCCTCTACCTGAGCAAGCAGCGTCAACTTGAAGAAGGATGAAATGTAGGGAAGAAGAGGATGATGATGATGGTGAATGGCGGCAGAGAAGACGGGGGATGAAGGAGAGGGGTTAAGGGAAGAGGGGAGACGGATGAAGGGCAGGTGGAGGAATGGGGTACTGAGGGGAGATGTTCTGGGGCGAGGAAGGGGTAAGGGAAGGGGAGAAAAGTTGCAGGGGAATGAACGTACGGAGACAGAGGGATGGGGGCATGATGGTGGTGGTGGTTGTGGTGGTGGTGTGGGTGAGTACGGATTAAACTGAATATATTTATAGGAGGCGCACCGTCATTATCAGACAAACCACGTGTGCATTGTATTCTTTCCGTGTGATTAATTCCCTCATTTCATATGTAGGAGGCATTAGCATATAGATAATTGCTTTATTTTCTCTCTCTTCCTCTTTCCCGTGCGAGGCTAAATGTATTTTATTTTCCGCCGATTGCATATTGAATTTTCTTTAATATTCCGTCGCATACAGTTACGTCCTATTTGGATTAAAATCTTCCTCCCTAATATCTAAAAGTGCCTCGTTCCCGAAACACCTAAAGCTGCCCGCCCGCTCCTGGCGAGAACGGACGCAGCGCCGAGGAGGCGAGGGCGAGGAAGTGGAGGCGAGGGGAAGCGAGGCGAGGACCCCGTGTGACCCAAGAGTGTGTGTGTGTGTGTGTGTGTGTGTGTGTGTGTGATTCACCACGGTTTTACCACACAATAGACTCGCTATCGTCAGGCAGTATCCCCGACTGAGATCATTTATGTATATCCTATATGAATTCTGTTTCTGAGCATTCTCTGGGAGACGCATGCAGCGGGCACTTTATGTTCTTTGCTACGAATCCTGAATCAATATCCCGCAAAAGAAGTTGATATATATATATATATATATATATATATATATATATATATATATATATATATATATATATATATATATATATATATATATATATATATATAAACTGAATAAATGAATAGATAATTTACGGAATACCACAGATCACAGACCTCACAGTGTCGTGTTTATGCTTTCATTTGTATTCCGATTACAACATTCACGTCCAATATTTCCACGGTCTTGCACGAGGAGATCTGAAACCTGTATACGGGGAATATGAGACAGAGGTTTTGCACGTTTGATGGCCGCAGTGTTCAGGGTCGAGTTGGTAACCGATTCGCAGTGATGCAATCTAGGACTGTTTTTAACGTCTGTGCATGCCCCCATTTCTATATACGTGTTTTTAATTCCATCAGTGCCCGTGTTTTCCTTCCCTCGCTTGGTTTCATCAGTGTGCACATTATTCCGTCCGTCCATTAGAGATATTGGTAATGCATCACACGAGTCACATCCACGTCGCGAAAGCTCTCAATAAATTTCCCTCGGTCTCTTCAGTCTCTTCAAGTTCACTTGCACCACGCCCCCCTTATGCTACCTTGAACACCTCCCCCGTCTGCTTCACACCCACGCACGGCACAGCTTACAACCCACGCCTAAAAACCTAGAACTTTGGCGGCATCTCTCACCTCCTACCTTCTTACCTTCGACTTTTTTTCACAGGCCTTTCTCACACCTACACCTAACACTAGTACATCTCCAGAGCCACCTTCCCACACTCCTTTCAACCTCTTCAGTATTCTTCACTCTTCTTCACGCCTACGCCATATACTACCACAACTCACCACGCATGCCTTAGATTAGATGAGTATTTCTTTCATGCACTCACCCGACAAAGAGCGCCTGCCTTGCTAACCCTAATATCTCTCGCTTCTTCCTTACAGCCACGAGCCAGGCATGATATCAAACAGCTCGCGCACCTTATCATATAATAACATGTCTCCTATGCAACCATACAGCCAAAAAGGTTGCCTCATCCACCTCCCACGCCTGCCTTGGTAACTTTAATATCTGCCGCTGCTCCTTTACAACTCCGAGCCACGCATGATACCAACCAGCTCGTGCCTTTTCAAATATTCAAGTGTCTTCTATGCAATCGCACAAAGGAAATCCCTCATGTCCTCCCACGCCTGCCTTGGTAACTTTAATATCTGGCGCTTATCCCTTGCAATCCGGAGCCCCGCATAATATCCAGCTCGCGCCTAATCAAATATTAATGTATCTTCTTATCTTCTATGCAGTCAAACAAAATAATAGATGTTGGATGCCCTCCCATGTCTACCCCAGCACCTTTGATATCTGTCAGGTCTTTCTTAGAACCCTAACTCGTGTATAATGTCAACCCACCCCAAGTCCTTATCAATTATTAGCGTACCTTCAGGGCAATAAAAAAAAATATTAGATGCCACCTGCCCTTCCACGTCTAACCACATCTGTCAGCTCTTTCTTACAACCCCAAATCCTGTACGTCAGCCGGCCCCGAACCTTATCAAACACTATCAGAGCTATATAATAAAAAAAAACAGGCAAAGATAATACATGCCTCCCACGCCTACCATGCACACAACGCCTTCGGTATCTGCCAGCTCTTTCTCACAACCCTAACCCGTGTGTAATGTCAACCGGCCTCGAGCCATCTCTTATGATAATACACTCCCACGCCCCGACAAACTTCAAAGGGCACCCACGCCATCCCACACTTACCTGGAACCTCGTCACTTCTCCCGTGCGATCTTAAGCTTAACATGTTTTTTTTTTTTTACAGTAACGGAAGCAGTTCAAAGCATGTAAAAATAGATAAAAAAAAAAGACCGCTAATCACAGCTCCTATACGAGAAAGTAGAGATGCGTGTCCAAAAGAGAGGTCAATTTGAGGTTACTTCGGATGGAGAATTGTCTTGATAACAACAACAACAACAACAACAACAACTAACGCACTTCAAACGCCAAAACCCCGCTGGAGGCCCATTACGCTCTGCCCCACCTCAAACGACCCCCCCTTACACCCTTCCCCGCCCCCCAAATGCCCTCCCACACTACCTGCCCTTCCCTAATACTTCACTGCGTCACATTTCAAATACTTCCTCGTGAGTATTACCGATGTTAATTATACTTTAGAGCGACCACGTCTCTCTCTCTCTCTCTCGCTCATCTCCAGCTTCCTCCCATTGCCTCCCGCGCACGTCCACGCCGCCCCGCAGGACTTAACAATTAATCAGCCTCTTAGAACGATGGATAATGAAGTAATTTCTTTGGTCTCTCTCTCTCTCTCTCTCTCTCTCTCTTGGGTCAGAATCAAAACCTGAAATTTCTGGGATTGAAAATAATATACGTCGCCAACTTAAAGATCAAAGGGAGACACAACGAAACCCACGCGACTGTAGACTGTTGAAGGGGGAGAGAGAGAGAGAGAGAGAGAGAGAGAGAGAGAGAGAGAGAGAGAGAGAGAGAGAGAGAGAGAGAGAGAGAGAGAGAGAGAGAGAGAGAGAGAGAGAGAGAGAGAGAGAGAGAGAGAGAGAGAGAGAGAGAGAGAGAGAGAGAGAGAGAGAGAGAGAGAGAGAGAGAGAGAGAGAGAGAGAGAGAGAGAGAGCATATAAGATGTGTAAGTGTCAAATTCCGTTGCATATCGTAGAATTATAACACATGGCTGCTCAGGGGGAGGGAAGAGAGGGGAAGATATATATTAGTACAAAAAATGATAGTAAGTTTGGCACGAGGAAATGTAGTGAAATCATGAGAAAAATGGACACACACACACACACACAAAAAAAAAAAATAGTGCAGTGGTTAGCAAGTTCGCCTCACAACTAAGAGACCCCGGGTTCGATTCCAGGGCGGAGTTTTGAGACGGATGAGTCATCTGTCTACCAATGCGTCGTACAACCTTGTGATGTGTCAGTCGATGATTGTGAGTGTGAGTGTGGTGCAAGGTTACAGCCGCATACCAAAAGAGATTCAGGCTTATTCAAGGAGGATACTGAATGAATGGAGATCACCAGTCCAGTGCTTGATCACACACACACACACACACACACACACACATGCACCTACTCCCCCTCCCCCTCCCCCCCTCTCACACATTCACACAAATTCCTTCCTCTCTCTCGTTCGAGTCGACAAATAAAGACGAGGAGAAGGATGACACGAGGCGAGGCGAAGCGTGTCTCCCAGCGCGACGAAAAAAACAAAACAAAAAAAAAAAAACAAAAAAAAAAACACGAAGAATAGAACCGAAAACAAAGGCAAAAGAGGACAACAAGGAAATGTAACGCGATAGGGACTCGAAAAAGAGCCGAAGAGGAGGAGGAGGAGGAGCTGACTGAATGGAACGCTAAGTAAAGTAAATTCAGATAGACAGAGAAAAGCCAAACAAGATAGACAATGGAGAGAGAGAGAGAGAGAGAGAGAGAGAGAGAGAGAGAGAGAGAGAGAGAGAGAGAGAGAGAGAGAGAGAGAGAGAGAGAGAGAGAGAGAGAGAGAGAGAGAGAGAGAGAGAGAGAGAGAGAGAGAGAGAGAGAGAGAGAGAGAGAGAGAGAGAGAGAGAGAGAGAGAGAGAGAGAGAGAGAGAGAGAGAGAGAGAGAGAGAGAGAGAGAAACCCATCCGCCCACACACCCACCACCACCACCACCACCACCAATCTATCTTCATACAAAACCAAAACTTTCCTCCCCGGGCGACTTTCAGGTTAAGACTCAAACACAAACTCTTCAAGGCCGCATCAGGTCACGTCCCAGGTCACCGCGGACAACGGGTAATGTGTCTTAATTTATCCCTTCAGGTGCGCCTCTCGCCCCCCATCCCCCCCTTCCTCCCCCCCCTCCCTTCCTCCCTCCCTCACCAGGTCTTTCATCTGACACTTCCTCCAATCACTGCTAACTTTTCTTCCTCCATTCCTTCTCCTCCACTTTCCTTCCTTCGTTTTTTGCTGTTTCCTCACTTTCTTTCTCTTAATTTTCCTGTTTTTCCTCATTCCTTCCCTTCCTACTCTTCTTACCTCCTCTTCTTCTTCCTCCTTCTCCTCCTCCCTCACAATAAAACGTCCAGTTCGCTAACTTGTGGAACGGTTTTTACTACGATTCGGACTTGTTCCTTGCCGATGGCATCCACTTAAACCCTGTTGGAGCAGCCCGCTTCGGGAGGCTGCTCTGTGACCAAGTGGCTCTTCGAAATGCCAAAACACGCGAAGGCGAGAACACCAGCAGCTCCACCGTGAGGGAGCACTCAACCCGCGCAACCCCCGACTCGAATCACATAAAAGCCTGCTATGTAAACGCTCGTAGCCTACGTAACAAATTAGAAGACTTAAAAGTCCTCGCAGCTACAAATCATTATCACATCATCGGAGTCACAGAATCTTAGATAGCACTTCAAATAGAGATTTCATTGCGGAATATAGATTACCGGGTTATACCATTTTTAGTCATGAAAGAGAGAACAGACAGGGTGGAGGCGTTATCTTTTATATCCACAACTCTCTCCATTCAGTATCCGTGAAAACAGATATTATAACCAATGTGGACACGGTCTTCACTGAAATTAAAAATAAATCTCGCCAAGGCAGACTTTTGATATCGACCACGCATTAAGTGAATTAATATTAGAAACAAGTAGCAGTTGCGAGGTAGTAATCGTGGGAGACTTCAACTTACCAATGAAAAGATGGGGCGAACCGTTGAATTCTCTTACAGGGCTCGACCTGTACACAAATAAAATAGAAAGTGATCTACATCAACACGTTCAAGAACCGACTCGGGAAAATAATATACTTGACCTTATCTTTTCAACGACAGCTGATCTAGTTACCGAAGTAAATGTTAGTCCAATTTTTAGTTCTAGCGATCACCGAACAATCACATTCACAATCAAGATGGTAAAAAATTCTCGTCGCACGAACCCAAATACTTCTTCTTCAATCGAGTCGTTAATGTTTGGAATTCTCTGCCCTGTGATGTCGCTGATAGTACAACAGTTACGGCCTTCAAAAATAAAATAGATCAGACAAGTATTTTGAATCCAACCAGCAACTAAGATATTACTCATTGTCGTAGTAACGTTAAGTTCTTTTGAATTTTGGTGTCCTTGTCCATTTTTATCGCCCAGTTAGTGTAGCATTAAAGGTAGTTCCTTCCTCTTTCCTATATAATATCCATGCAGTTTTTCCATGCTGCATGGTTCTTTTTCCTTTCCTGCCAGCTTTGGCTGGAGGGATGGGGGGTGGGGAGGAGCCTTCGCCTGTGCTGTCCTTCATCTTCCACCTTTGATTAGATAGTTAGTGTAGCTTGTCACAAACAGCCTCGTAAGGACCATCAGGTCTGCTGTTGTTTGTTCTTCCTTTGTGTTTCTTTGTGTTCCTCCTCCTCCTCCTTCCTGTACTCGTCTCCATGATTAGTGGAGGACGAGTCTTCTCTCTCAAACTGTCTTAACTCCTCGACTCTCTCTCTCTCTCTCTCTCTCTCTCTCTCTCTCTCTCTCTCTCTCTCTCTCTCTCTCTCTCTCTCTCTCTCTCTCTCTCTCTCTCTCTCTCTCTCTCTCTCTCTCTCTCTCTCTCTCTCTCTCTCTCTCTCTCTCTCTCTCTCTCTCTCTCTCTCTCTCTCTCTCTCTGTGTGTGTGTGTGTGTGTGTGTGTGTGTGTGTGTGTGTGTGTGTGTGTGTGTGTGTGTGTGTGTGCGCGCGCAGAGAGAGAGTACGAAAAGGCAAAAGGAGTAGTAACGAAGGAGGGCAGAGGTAGAAGAAAGTGGAGGTAATGAGGCGAGAGGGAGGAAAGGGACGGCGGAGAGGCTGGAGGGAGGCAGGAGGAGAGGGACGATACGAGGGAGGCGGACGCAGTACCTATAAGAGGAGGGAAACAGATGAAAAGAGGCGACAGGAGTGAAACAGGAGGCAGGAGGAAAGGATGCCCGGTGGAGGAGAGGGATGCGACAGATATTAGAACCGGGAAGGCGGGAGGAGAGGGACGGCTGGAGGAAGGAGGGAAGGGAGGAGGTAGGGGTAGTATGGAGGGAAGAGGAAATAATGTTACGAGAAAGGCAGGAAGGAAGAAAGGAGACAGAAAGTGGAGGGGAGGGGACGGCGGGAGGAGGAAGATAAGGAGGAGGTAGAGGAAGGATGGAGGAAGGAGGAAATAACGTTATGAGAAAGGAAGGAAGGAAGGAGACAGAAAGTGGAGGGGAGGGGACGGCGGGGGGAGGAAGATAAGGAGGAGGTAGAGGAAGGATGGAGGGAGGAAGAAATAACGTTATGAGAAAGGAAGGAAGGAAGGAAGGAGACAGAAACTGAAGGGAAGGAGGAAGGCAGGGAGAAGACAAGGAGGAGGTAGAAGTAGGATGAAGGGATGAGAAAATAACATTATGAAAGAAAGGGGGAAGAGAAAGAAGCTGAAGGGAAGGAGAAAGGAGTTAGAAATAGGATGGAGAGAGGAAGAGTGAATGCAATGAGGAGAGAAGGGAGGAAAAAGACAGAAGCTGGAGAGAAGAAAGAGGAAGAAGGAAAATCAGAGGCTGGAGGAAGAGCAGAAAACTGATTCTTGAGGGAGAGAGAGGGAAGTATGGGGTCGATAGATAAGAGGAGGCCGTCACGTGACTCGCCAGTAAAGAAGAGTTAAAAATACGTGCCCTTACTTGACAAAGAAACAAGAGCAGGTGAGGACAGAAAAAAGGAAATAAGTAGCCAGTAGTAGGTAGGAAGAAACCTACCGAAACGGGCGTAAGCCACTCCCGGTGAGGTATATATGGGAAGCGAGGAGGGTGCTGAGGCCCTCCAAAGACCCTTCCCATGTCCTCACTTTCCGTTTCTCTACTGTCTCATCAACACCAGAGAGTAGTTCAGGATGCTCTCTAAAGACAGATTCTCTCTCTTTCCACACCACACTACATTCACACAGCATACGCACCATCTCCCAAAATTTAACAAATTTAAAATGGCAAAAATTAGCATTGCCTCGGAGTCCCCGCCTGGCTGCCGACTTGAGAGGTATCTCGATAACTCCTCAGACCTTTTTCTTATCAGTTTTTGCAACATTCGCGGTTTTCGTTCCGATTTCCATTCTGTGGCGAACCATCTCTCCTCCTCTTAGCCTCACCTTCTCTTCCTCACTGAAACACAGGTCGCGACGGCTACTGACAGCAATCTCAACTCTTTTCCCTCCTACAATCTCTATTCTAAATTTTAATCCAAAGGTGGATGTTGCGTCTACGTGCGCAACCACATCTGGCTAATACTTCATTGTCATTCTATTACTAAATACATCTGTGCCGTTTATCTCTCACCCAGCTCTACTAACTATGTAAAATTCTTTGACTACTTGAACTCTAACGTGGAGCACATCTTGACTCACTCTCCCTTCGGTGAAATCTCCATCCTTGGTTTAATCACGCTTGTTCTCGTGCTGTCATAGATAGAGAGACAGCTCACAAAAGGTACCAGAGCCTTCGCACTCCTGCTAACCATGCATGATCTTTACATTTCTGCCCGGAATCGTGCCAAATCTATTCTTCGACTTACCAAAAGCTCTTTCATCCATAGGAAATGTCAAAACCTTGCTTTTTCTAATTCTTCCAGAGACTTCTGGCACCTAGCCAAAAATATCTCCTCCAATTTTACTTCTTCATCTTTCCCTCCTCTCCTTAACCCTTTCGGCAGCACCGCCGTCTCATCTATCTCTAAGGCTGAACTTTTCTTCCAAACTTTCTGTAAAAAACTCCACTCTGGACGATTCTGGGCATATTCCTACTACTCATCCCCCCTCTGACTCCTTTATGCCTGTTATTAAGAATCTTAAGAATGATGTTTTTTATGCCCTCTCTGGCCTCAACTCTCAGAAGGCTTATGGACCTGATGGAGTGCCTCCTATTGTCCTTAAAAACTGCGCTTTCGTGCTGACACCCTGCCTGGTCAAAGTCTTTTGTCTCTACCTATCAACATCTACCTTACCTTTACTGCTGAAAGTACGCCTTCATACAGCCTGTGCCTAAGAAGGGTGACCGTTCCAATCCCTCAAACTACCGCCCTATAGCTTTACTTTCCTGTCTATCTAAGGCTTTTGAATCAATCCTTGACCGGGAGATTCAAAAGCACCTTTCCACTTCTGACCTTCTAACTGATCGCCAGTATGGGTTCCGCAAGGGGCTTTCTACTGGCGATCTTCTTATTCTCTTAACTGACTCTTGGTTATCCTCTCTTAGCCGTTTCGGTGAAACTTTCTCAGTTGTGCTAGATATATCGAAAGCTTTTGATAGAGTCTAGCACAACTCTTTGCTTTCTAAACTGCACTCTTACGGTTTCTATCCTTCTCTGTGTTCCTTTATCTCCAGTTTCCTTTCCGGCCGCTCTCTCTCTGCTGTGGTAGACGGTCACTGTTCTTCCCCTAAGCCTATCAACAGTGGTGTTCCACAGGGCGCTGTCCTATCACCCACTCTCTTCCTGTTATTCATCAATGATCTTCTTTCCATAACAAACTGTCCTATCCACTCATACGCTGACGACTCCACTCTGCATTATTCAACTTCTTTCAGCAGAAGACCCACCCAGACTGGAGGCTGCAGAACGCTTAACCTCAGACCTTGCTAACATTTCCGATTGGGGTAAAAGGAACCTTGTGTCCTTCAATGCCTCAAAAACTCAATTTCTCCACCTATCAACTCGACACAATCTTCCAAACACCTATCCCCTATTCTTCAACAACACTCAGCTGTCACCTTCTTCAACACTAAACATCCTCGGTCTATCCTTAATTCAAAATCTTAACTGGAAACTTCACATCTCTTCTCTCACTAAATCAGCTTCCTCGAGCTTGGGTGTTCTGTATCGTCTCCGCCAGTTCTTCTTCCCCGCACAGTTACTATTCACATACAGGGGCATTGTCCGCCCTCGTATGGAGTATGCATCTCACGTGTGGGGGGCTCCACTCACACAGCTCTCTTGGATAGAGTGGAGTCTAAGGCTCTTCGTCTCATCAGCTCTCCTCCTCTTACTGATAGTCTTCTACCTCTTAAATTCCGCCGCCATGTTGCCTCTCTTTCTATCTTCTATCGATATTTTCACGCTGACTGCTCTTTTGAACTTGCTAACTGCATGCCTCCTCCTCTCCCGCGGCCTCGCCGCACACGACTTTCTACTCAAGCTCATCCCTTTACTGTTCAAATCCTTTACGCACGAGTTAACCAGCATCTTCACTCTTTCATCCCTCACGCTGGTAGACTCTGGAACAATCTTCCTTCATCTGTATTTCCTCCTGCCTACGACTTGAACTCTTTCAAGAGGAGGGTATCAGGACACCTCTCCTTCCGATGTTAACCTCTCTTTTTGCTACTCCTCTGGGCGCTTTTTGTGGGAGCAGCGAATAGCGATCTTCTTTTTTCATTATTGTTTCCTTTTTTTTGCCCTTGAGCTGTTTCCTTTGCTGTAAAAACAAAAAAGGACGCCATGGCAAGGTGACAAGGAGGAGGAGGAGGAGGAGGAGGAGGAGGAGGAGTGTGAAACTAAAGATAGAAAAGAGCAAGATATGAGCTATTTCTTAATTTTTTTAGATATCGATGTGAAAATGGGAGAAGGGATGTGAGGCCGTGTTGAAGGGAAGGTGTGAAGATGACAGACTTAGACATGTATTAAAAGATGGAGGAAGGTGGAGGAGGAAAAGACTTACGGAGGAGGAGAAGCAGGTGGAGGAGGAGGAGGAAGAGGAAGAGGAAAAGAAGGAGGAGGAAAGGAGGTGTGTGGGTGTGTGAAGAGACTGGAGATGTGTGGATAGACAACCTTGTAGAATAACACGATAACGAATACCCAGAAATCTCTCTCTCTCTCTCTCTCTCTCTCTCTCTCTCTCTCTCTCTCTCTCTCTCTCTCTCTCTCTCTCTCTCTCTCTGTGTGTGTGTGTGTGTGTGTGTGTGTGTGTGTGTGTGTGTGTGTACGTGTGTTAGCATTTTGTCACCTTCGCTCATAGGCCAAGAACCATCAACACCTTGGCGTGAGTAGCCATAAACAGCCATCACACCAGGGGGAGGGGGAGGAGGAGGAGGAGGAGGAGGAGTAGGAGGTGGAGGTGGCAGGTGGAGAGACGATCGCGTGATGCAGGTGTGTTTCTTTAGCAGCCAGGTGGTGAGCGCCGTCGAGCCTGACACGCGAGGAATACTAACAACAGCGACACGGCAATGCAAAGGGGCGTGATCGGCTCTTGAGGAAAAAAAAATAGTATAGAGAATATTCTACGGCAAGGGAACGTCTGAGGGCCCAGGAGAGAAGCGGGAACCAAACAAGACAGGAAAGTCACTCCCACCGACCCGTGTAGCATCATCAGCACGGCCAGCACGAGCAACAACACCACACCAATCCTATCAGCACCATCGGCCTCACAAGCACCATCAGCTCAACCAACTCTACGGACCCCAGTTTACACATTTGACAAGGCTTTCGTAGGAGTTTTGGGCATTTTCAGGGGTAGTTTTAAGACTTTTCTGGTAGCGTGACCCTTCGTCTGTACCGTGAACTTAAGCAAACACTCATTAGAACGCGATTCGTCTCCTTTTTGGCCTTTGGAAATAGTTGACGTGAGTGATGGAAGCGTCTGAGAATACCAAGCTAATGGTCCCACCGCCACCCTTCGCACGGCCGAAAATTAGACTCCGAGAGATGCAGATAGTCTTACTGGCGACGAAAGATGAAATGCATATATGGAAAATCAAGGGTCAAATCAGAAGTTTATTCCTGACTAGTTTCGCTTGGTACAGCTTCTTCTGGGGTTTCCTGTGAAGAAGCTGTACCAAGCGAAACTAGTCAGGAATAAACTTCTGATTTGACCCTTGATTTTCCCTACTCACCTTCACCAACTTGTCAAAATCTCTCTCTCTCTCTCTCTCTCTCTCTCTCTCAAACATAATTTTCATTCTACGTGCATTTATTTCTTGTTTATGAGCCTGGGAAAGATGCAGCGGATAACTCGGAAGATGGAAGTGAAGAAGTTTGATAAAGAGAAGCTGCGCAAAAACAGGACATAAAAATAATTCTCAAAGTTTTTGGTGCAACGAAAAAAAAAAAAGTATTTCTTCCTTGAACGCGACTGGGACGTGAGGAGAGGGAAGGAGAAGGGGAAGTACGAGGGAAGTGATGATGAGATGAAAAAAAAAAATAATAAAAACGCAAAAAGCACCCAGGAACTCAAAAAGTTTGGGAGACACGGAAAAGTTTGAAACCTTTCTTTAAAGCAGAAAATTGCGGAGGAAAGGCCCCGAAACTTTTGGCCGCAGTGAAAGGACACGCGGCGTGATGAGTTCCCGCCTCGTGTTTCCCTCGGCGGGCACGGGGGGTGGGGGTGGGGGGGAGGGGAGACTGGGAGAGGGAGAGGGGGGGGTGAAACGAGACCAAAGTGGAGGAGGGGGATAAAGAGGTGAGGAGCGGTGGGGGGCTGGGGCGCGGCGGTGGGGGGGAAGTGGGTGAAACGAGGCATAAGGGGAGGTGGGGGCTAAAGAGGTGAGGAGCGGCGGGGGGCTGAGGGGGGGCCGGTGGGGGAGTGAGGGGGAGGGGGGGACGAGGCGTAAGTGGAGAAGGGGACTAAAGAGGTGAGGAGCGGCGGTGGGATGAAGGGAAAGGGGAATGATGACTAAGTGGAGGATGGGGTTAAAGAGGTGATACGCGGTGGGGGGCTGGGGGGGCAGGTGGGGGAGTGAGGGAGGAAGGGGAATGATGACGAAGTGGAAGAAGGGGGGCTGGAGTGGCCGGCGGGGAAGTGAGTGGGGAAGGAGAATGATGACAAAGTGGAGGCGGGGGCTAATGAGGTAAGGAGGAGGACGCAAGAGCCGTGAGAGCGTCTATGCAAAGTCCGGGAGAGGATGTTGGTGGCCCAGACAACCCTGGGGGTGCACAGCTTCTATGTCGGGAGGACTCTGCGTCCGGTCCCGGCGGCATATTCACCAAGTCTGGAACACCTCGCCCTCCACGGGAAATTAGGACCAATCACAGCGCGCGCTCAGCCAGGCCACGCATTGCCAGCTCGTGACGTCATTACTTACCCTTAATTTACACACCTGTATCAAATATATGTTAATTATTTCGTAAGAACACATACTTTCAACTGTTGAGATGTTTATACTGATGTTATTGATGTCTGACGCATTATAACACAGAGCTGGAGCACATAAGTGATAACTGTGACGAGCTAATTAAGTTATCTGGGAACACTGACGGAACATCGTCCCTTGATCCTCGGGCTG
Source organism: Eriocheir sinensis (assembly GCF_024679095.1). Classification (NCBI taxonomy): domain Eukaryota; kingdom Metazoa; phylum Arthropoda; class Malacostraca; order Decapoda; family Varunidae; genus Eriocheir; species Eriocheir sinensis. The sequence goes on from NW_026111685.1 coordinate 65,889, forward strand.
TGTTACTTTATGCCATTGTTTCTCAAACTGGGGGGTACGTCCCCCTGTGGGGGCGTGAGCTGGATGCAAGGGGAGCGTGATTCTGTCTGCAAAAAATGCATTTTTGCAAGAAATAGACACCCACGCCCACCTACCCACCCACATACACCCCCACCCCCACTCCCACACATGCACATTGCTATAAATAAATAGACACACACACACACACACACACACACACACACACACACACACACACACACACACACACACACACACACACACACACACACACACACACACACACACACACACACACACACACACACACACACACACACACACACACACACACACACACACACACACACACGCACACACACACATACACACACACATCTTAACTGTTGAAAATAAAGTAACACAGCCCGAGGAGCAAGGGACGATGTTCAGTCAGTGTTCCCAGATAAGTTAACTCGTCACGTCGTGAAATATCCATCCGACCCAAAGACAGCACGACGCTCACACCGCCTGAGGGACATACCTGAGGGATAATCCTACAAGTGCACACGTGGGCTATGACCTCCCGTCATCTAATGAGGTGATCTGACCTCACCTTTTACTCTCTCTCTCTCTCTCTCTCTCTCTCTCTCTCTCTCTCTCTCTCTCTCTCTCTCTCTCTCTCTCTCTCTCTCTCTCTCTCTCTCTCTCTCTCTCTCTCTCTCTTTTTCTAATCGCCACGTCCCTCGAAATTGTCCGTAATATGTGCAGAATTTTCCTGACTATCTCCACCACACTTGTTCCAGATAAAATTTACCACTTATGATAGGGTTACCTAATAATTCACTGGATTAGCATTGTAGGTTCTGGATTTATCATTGAATTATCTGTTTTAAAATTAATCCTGTAAGATTTTTTTCGTTGTGTGCGCGCGCGGGCGTGCGGGGCGAAAGCGAGTCCAACTCGTGGTGAATTATACACACACACACACACACACACACACACACACACACACACACACACACACACACACACACACACACACACACACTACCCTACCCAGGTGGTGAGGTCAGGTCCCTAAGGAGAGGGAACCATTAACGAGCCAACGCATTGTCGAGCCGACGTGGTGTGCGTCAACAAAGCGAAATTAGACGATGCAGTGTCCCCGACGTAGAGACCGCCAACACTAAGACCTAGAACCCTCTCGGTAAAGTGGGTGAAGGAAACGAGGCCTCAGGGACTGCTTATGTGCTTCTTGTCGCCCACGAGCCACGAGGAGCCGCTACCCACGACGAGCCGCTGCCCACCCCACGACCCTCTCAGTAATGAACGGCGACAAGCACAGCCTTCCCCTCCCGATGCTAGTGGCTGCAGGGAAGGGGAAGGGAGGAGTTTCTTATCTCATTTCCTCTTCCCCATTCTCTCTCTCTCTCTCTCTCTCTCTCTCTCTCTCTCTCTCTCTCTCTCTCTCTCTCTCTCTCTCTCTCGTAATCACCTATAAATAAGCGAGGAGAAAGATTTTGCTCTGATTTGTTTCACTTTCGAGACTCCTTCCTTGGTAAGAGCTGTCAGTGTAGGAATGGCAACATATGGAAGTAAAGAATGGCTACTCTACTTCAGAAAGCATAAAAAAACCTGTCATGCTGAGCCCTGGGCCTGGAAGAAGTTCGCATCGGAGACTTTTGTGTACAGATTTGAAATGCCTCAACGACAAAAAAAAAAAGACAACACGCCATCCTGCAGTAATGGCAACGAAATGCTGGCGTTTATGAATATCTGAGGCGTACGGACGGGGGAGTCGAGGTAAAGAATGGTTTCGTAAGCAAAACGTATGACGCAAAGAAATCTCATGATGGATACACGGGGCGGAGGGTAATGATGGTGCGGGTGATGAGTTAGTGGGGGGGGGGGGCGGGGGAGGGGGCGTGGCACTGTTCGGGGTGGGGTGGGGTGGGGGGTGAAGGCGGCGAGGTGGACAAACAAGCATTGCCGTGCTCACAAGACTTACGGCCTCATGATTTTTTTTTTTATAGCATAGAATGGTGCGAGAGAAAAAAAAAAACTATTTGCTTAAGATAAATAGTCACGGAACTCCGAGAAAGAACATTAAAGGCTAAGTCAGTTCTTACGCCGTGGTGTCCCTCGTTAATAAAACCAGATGGCAGATAGATGAACGGGGAATATTCAATACGTGAAAAAAAATGTATGAGGGTGCCGCGCGCGTTGGTTTGCCTACTTTGAAATACTGTCAAAGTAATACACATACTTTCAAGGTGTGCTAAATGGGGACAGGTGCACAGGGGGAGGGAGATGTGCGGTGTGTGTGTGTGTGTGTGTGTGTGTGTGTGTGAACCCCCTAACCGGCACCAGTCATGCTTCCTTTGTCTGTTGGTTCATCTTCATGGCGTCAAGACTGTCTGAGGGAGCTATACGACAAGATTACTACTAATAATGATAATGGCGGTGATTTTACGGGTGAAGATGATGGCTGTAATGATGAATACCTTTATAAATATCACTGTGGTGGGGTCACGAGGGTCACTGACAGTAATATCGACCAGACAAAAGCTGAATAAATAGTTTCGTATTATTCTCTATTATCAGATTTGGCTCAGCGCGGCGCAATATCCATAACAGCCGCCATTACGGACGCTAATCGCCGCTCGTGTAGTGCCTCGCGTGGCCGCCTCGCCGCACCTTTATCGCCGCGGCCCCGTGCGTGTGCTGCACCGAACCTCTTGATGGACGCGGCACGCCTCCTCCGTCCCTCGCCCCGTGAAGGCGTGTGGGGGCTGGGAGAGGACGTGGGCACAGGTGGGCTGGCTGAGTGGGTGCTGTGTTGTGTTGGCGTGGGTGACTGTCGCCTCTCGATTGGTTATAATCCCCAACACACACAGCGCACCACGGCTGCAAACTCATTTCTGGAGGCCAGGTCTTTCCGCTCGTCTGACGTCATGATGCACACCCGGACCCGCGAACAGCCCCTCACCCGCCTTGAGGGTCCCTTCCGATCCACCGTCTGTGGCGGCCCTTGTCTTGTGTGTGGCTGTGGGACTTGAACCTGGGTCCTCCAGAGTACGCTGAGTACTCAGCTGCCGCCCCTCACAAGAGTACTGAGATTCTCATTTATGTATACACAAAGGACAGCAAATTGATAGGTTAGCTTCCCAAGACCCGCCCAGGACGGAAAGGAAGCGGACCGTCCGTCCGGCAAGACACTGGACGCCTCAGCCCGCGAGGGAACGCCCCACTGAGCACCTGCTTATTGCATAACTTTTACTTCTACTGGCCGCTCCTCGTGTCTTACTTTTAATGACGAGACTTTGTGGTGTGATGCATTCCTTCCCGCGCTGTCCATCCCGCTGCCGTGGCGACCTTTGGTGATGATAAAAAATTACTTCAGGGCTGTCCGTGATCGGCAGTCCTAATGACATTACCTGAGACACGAATTTGTACTGAATAATCTTTCTGGATTTGTTATACACATTCTTGCGACAGCTGTGGACTCCGGCAAATTTAAACAAATACTTTTTGCATCAACTATAGGACGGTCATGAAATATTTTCTATGTACTTCATTATTGACAGTTTTACATGAATCAAGTACCGCTTAATAATGCATCACCTGCCTGGGTAATTAACACCGCCAACTCGCACGAGTTCTGTGTCAGGCGGCGGGATGCTGCTGCCGCTGCGAGCGTCTCAGGGCATCTGTTCCTGCTGGAGCCAAGTCGACGCGCCGCAAGGAACGAGGGAACGCACGTCTATCTACTCCCAACGAAACAGGCCCTAAAGGTGCTGTGTCGCCTTGCTTCCAACCACTTCCTCGGCCACCAAAGATAACGAACAAATTCATCAGGCAAGTTTATGGTAAATAAATCGAGGCACTTAAATAAAAACAAACAAACAACAAACAACAACAAAAACGCCCGTTAACCTTCCCCCTTTTACCCCGGCGTGTCAGGGACTGGACTTGGTGCTCCTTTCCATCACTTAGTCAGTGCAGGAAGGCGTGGCTCAGGGCAGAACGCAGAGAGGGAGGCAAAAATCGCCTTGCTTTTTTCGCATCTCTGATTATCATCATAGGTAGTAAAACATTTAAATCTAATGGAGATGAGTGAGATGAGGGAAATAATATCATCCCATGTAATTGTAGCAGAGGAACGTAAAACTGAGACGGCAAAGCAACAGTCTGGACCTGTCAGATTCCGTGCACTGAGCGGTCGAGGGCAGTTAGGCAACACGGCAGAGGGAATGCCAGGAGCAGTATGTGAAGACGAGCCTGTTGTGGGATACGCGTTGCGTGCGAGGGTGTGATTCAGTAAAGGAAATATTGATTTGAGTTGACAATGTGGAATGCTAAAGTTGTGTAACCAGGAGACAAGCTGTGTGTTTAGGCGTTATGGATGCGAGGCGAGCATGGAGGCGTCCGGACCTGCCTGCAGCAACGATAAATTTTCTGGTATAAAATAAATTAAAACTGATGCAGCGTACGAAAGCGAGGCACAAACACAATACAAAAGTGAGGCACAAACGCTACAAGACGCAGAAAAAAATGGTAGAAAAAACACCCACATGTTAGAGATTCAACACAGCGCCAAACCAGAAACGCCTGAAGGTCGACTGAGAGGTTTCAAAACACGAAGTTGGTAACAAAACGTCGCCGCGTTGGAGATTTACGAACGACGTTATGGATTCATGAATTCCGACAATTTGAATGGTGATCTATAAAAGACGACCATGTTTTACTCTCTCCCGCGAGTTCCGGATCTTCCCGCAGTGTGTTTTATGAGAAATGGGATTAAATGGATGATGGGGACGAATGGTGCAGGTGGGAGCCAGGGCCAGACCGGGGGTGAGACGCCAAGGCCACGGCCGTGAAGGCCAACCCGGTGGCGGGACGGACGCTGAATGCACAAGATGTACGAGGCTCAATATGTTTCTCTACAGTTTCCTTATCCTGACTTTCAAAAGAAAATTGTGATGCAAAAGTTTCCACGATTCACCTTTCTTTGTAAGTTTTGGCAGAGATATTGTGCAGCGGAGTAGCGCAGCGAGGCAGCAGCGGGAGGAGGCGGAGTGGTGGGAGGAACAGAAGCAAATTTTGGCACTTCTCGAGCGGCACCGTAACAGCAGCTGGTGGAGGCAGAGCGGTAAGGCATGAGTTGCTGGAAAGTTGCTGTGATGACAGGTGGCCTCGCCGGGCCCTGGAGGCGAGAATCAGCAGACACGTCCGTCCACAAGAACAGACAATCAACTAGAGCGAGGTGTCGATCCCTCAAGGACTGACATTTTATCAATAGTAATTATGATCAGTTTTAAAGACGTAAAATATTTTTAGCAAATTGTAGATTTTATGAGAGCCAGGGAAGAGAGTCCTGGAAACTCGTGTATGACTTCAGGAAATGATAACAAAAGGGACCAATCGAGTTGAGGGCAACGAAGACCTGGGTGGAAGTCCTAGCAAGAGGGTGAGGCGCCTCACGCACTCCACATCAAGAGCGTTGCAAGCAGTGTGGCGGTGGAGACGCCTGGCTGGTACGAGAAAAAAAAAAAAACTATTTTGAGGTTGTCTGCTTCTTAATGTATAATGTTTTGGGGATAAAAAACAAATCACTATCACACTAATTAGATCGTCTACTACCCTCTATTTTCCTTATAACAGAGTACATAACTTCCATAGTTTTATATATATATATATATATATATATATATATATATATATATATATATATATATATATATATATATATATATATATATATATATATATATATATATATATATATATATATATATATATATATATATATATATATATATATATATATATATATATATATATATATATATATATATATATATATATATATATATATATATATATATATATATATATATATATATATATATATATATATATATATATCTCTCTCTGTACTTCCTGCACATCCACACTCAAACTTTTCACAAACGCACTTCTGAGCAAATTAATTAATATCACGAACATCAAAATCTTTTCCTTTCACCCTCGAGAAATATTAAAAAAAGTCTCCAGATTACTCGGCCGCCAGCCTTGGAGTGCAGATGCAAACACTAAACAAACATAACGATATTACTAAAGGGGTGCTGGAGGTACTGTGCTCGCCCTCTTGCTATCCCATACACGTCCTTGTTCGATTTGATTAGTATTTTCTCATTCATTTATTTTATTTAATTTTCTCCTCGTTTCTTATAAATAAACAACGGATCCTCTTTTACGAATGTCTCTTCATATTTTGTGTTCAGAAATGCATGAAAAATTAAGGCAAACAAACTAATGATACTATTTGCAACAATGGATGATAAATAAAGGAGAAAATCAGCTCTCCCTTACTAACGTATCAAGGCGGTCTTATCTAATGCAAAATAACAAACACCAATACGAGAAAGAAATAAACTACATAAACTACTTCTACGACATCCTTTCTGGTGCACTCATAATCCCTAGCAACCTGGTTCTTGCATATGTAGCGGGTGCTACTTCAGGGAGTCTAATTTCTTAGTTCAGGGAAGGAAGAATGAAAGACTGTGATGATCTGACAGCAACTGATTTATTAGCTTGCCTTTGCTTTTAAGATTTACCACTGAAAAGGGGACAGGGCCTTTGCACAAAGGCGGCCCTGTAAGAGGGGACGAGCGATGCAAACTCGGGGCGGTTGTTGGGACGCCTCCGCCGCCGCCACAACCACGGATATCAGCCGGCGAGCAGGGACGGAGACACGGGGCCCCCGGGCAGGCGCCCAGTAGCAGCCCGTAGCAGGACACGGGCGAGCAACCGAGCAGTCAACTTAACCGCAGCGGGGGGGTCCAAAGCAAGGATAACCAAGCAGGTCAACCTCACCGCTGCGGAAGGGCCACCCGGCCGCTCGCCCATGGAGGGCTGGCGTGCTCTCGATTTATTAGCGAAAGACACGGCTATTTATAGGGCGCAACAGGATCAAGCACCAGTTCCACAGCCAATCAGTTACCAGCGTGGCTGCCACTCCGCGCCTCGTGAGTATTCGCTGTCGGCCGCCTTGGATCTAGCGCTTAGACTAACAACCAATCATCTCAGCGCGACTCCCGTCCCGCGCCTCGTGATAGGGTTTGTGGCGAAGGCCGCCACATATATCTTTCTGCAGTGGATACGTGACTGATAAGGGTCGCAGTGTATCCTTTCTGTGTCCAAGTTCCTTTGAAGAGATGCTTACACAGACTAAAAGTAGATACAAAACCTTGATGAATGATACTGCGGCTCCGTCTCGTCTGTTACCTCTAAAGATCAGTCGTAGTCGCAGGGTGAACTAATCGTGGCCTCGCTCTGACTCTCCGTCCGCTAACTGGCTGCCTCACATCATTGGCCGGGCAAGAAAAGCTCGGGCGGTGTATTGTGGGACCCTTTACCGGCTTGTTTCTGTTCATCTAAGAGCTACTAACGACTTGAGGTTCTGCTAAATGTAAGATTAGACGTGTGGTTTATGACGAGAAAGAGAAGACCGGCCGGGGTATTGTGGGACTCTTTTACACCTGGTTTCTTTTGATTTAAGGGCTATCAACGACTTGGGGTTCTTGTAAATGTAAACTTAGACGTGTGGTTTATGACGAGAGAGAAAAGACCGGCGGGGTATTGTGGGACTGTTTTTCTGAGTGGATTCTGTAATTCAAGTGCTATTTACGACTTGGGATTCTGGTAAGCGTAAGACTGGGCTTGTTTTTTCCGACTCTCCACTTCTTTTATGCTGATTTCTCTCCTTACAGCGATTTTTTTTTATTTATTTTTAGCAAGGAGAGTATGACAACAGGTGTGATATAACGTTCTATTTACACTATTTGCCTTTCCTTTTTGTGAATGTCTACGTAGAGGAGACAGTCAAGCTACATAACGAAATAATCCAGTCTTTGGTGTTTCTTTTCCCTTTGTGCGTGTTTCTGAGACGTGCTTATCGTTGCCTTTCATATCCATCACGGCTTTCAGCTTCCCAGTCTGACGTCTCGGCCAGCCAGCCTTCGTGGAAATCTTCAAGAGGAGGAAAAAAAAAGAAAAAGAAAAAAAAAGGTCTTAAAAAATGGAGTAGTACGTCTCATTACCTGGGAAGCGACACCTGCCACTTGTTGCGTCAGAGTAGCTTGTTTGATGCACTTTTATCCTCTCCTTGGGTGGGTGGGTGTGAGGGGGCGGTGGGGGGGGGGGGTTTCAAGAGGTGTAACTGGCGTCTGAGGTGCTAATGCCGCCCCTTGTGACGCACTAGCTAACAAGGTATTCACGCAGCGAGAGAAATCATCATTTTTTTTTTCGGTCTACTGTCGGCAGCGCGTGTCTCCAGGGCTGTTCTTATTATCTCCTATTTGTGGAAGAATTATAGGTTTCTTTTTTTGTTTTTGATTGCCTTTTTGGACACAGGGGATTTGTATGTGTTAAAAGGAGACAATTCACTTCACGTTAGACCTCAAGCGGCAAGGGATGTCATTTCTATACGCTGCCTCATGTATACCAACCTAACTTTTGCTGCGTGTGAAAAAACTATAGATTATTTTTTGAAGACCCATCTCTTACTGAATTCCACCAAGTTATACTCTGACATAATAAGCAACTCAAACTTTTATAGGATATTTTTGTTTTCATTTTGGTATTTACGTCATAGGTTCTTTTTTAGGGTAAGAAGAATCATATAAAAAAATAATTCAATAGAAAACCTTAGAGTAAAAAAAATAAATAAATAAAATCCAGACAACAAAGGCTGAGAGAAGTCGGGCGAGTGTGTGAGTCAACTACCGCCGAGAGAAACAAAAGTAGGAAAAAAAATTAAGAGAAAGAGATAGACCAAAAAAAAAAAAAAAAAAAAGACAATGGAACAAAAGAAACAAAGAGCATCCCATCCCCCAAAATAGGACCGTGGAGGAGAGCGAGCGAGAGAGAAAAAAAAAAAACTTGAAGGGAATGGAGGGAAAGGGAGATGAGGAAGGCTAGGAAGAGGGGGCGAGGGGGGACAGGAGGGGGACAGGGGGAAGGGGAGGCGTAACAGATACACACTCGCGTCCTAATGGGATATAATTAGGGGCAAGAAGCTGACGCCCGGTCATGAGAAAAAATCACCAAAGGATTCCTAATATCCTTTATCGCCTCAGCCCAGCAGCCAGCACGAGGAGGGAGGGAGGGAGGGAAGGAAGGAGGGAGGGAGGGAGAGAAGAAAAATGGTGTAGAAAATGAGAGTGAAGGAGGGTGAAAGGGGAGATAGGTGGCTGGGTGCGAAAGATGGAGGAAGAGGAAGGAGAGAAAGTGGAAGAAGAAGAAAAAAAAGTGATGTTAGAGACGGACACAGACGCACACGCACACACACAAAATGGTGCCAAAGAAAGTGAAAAACAGAAAAAGAAGAAAGGGGCTGAGAGGGGAGAGCAAGGAGAAGGAAAGAAAGACGCAGCTGCCATTAACAAAGACAAGACGTTGGGGTGGTGTGATGTGGCAGGATGGTGTTACTAGAGGCAGTGGTAGTGGTGGTGATAATGTTACGGTGGTGAGCAGACCCCAACCAGACCTCAATCAGATCCAGCCAGACCCCGACGGAGGCGCGAGGCAGTAATAGGAGTTAAGGAAGAAAACCTGATCGTGGTGGAAGGGCATGTGGATGTGGTGTGTGTGTGTGGGCGGTGAGTGGATGCTTGGTGGGGTTTGGAAGAACAGGATGCGGCGCCTGGAAGAGATCGGAAAGGAGGAGGAGGAGGAGGAGGAGGAGGAATGAAGGAATGCTTTGTGCTAGTTTTAGGAGTCATCGTGTTTGGCAGATATCACTTGACCGCTATCCACTCATTCATTTCCGGTAGCCTTGAAAATGTTTATCCAGACGAGGAAAACTGTTTACAAAAAAATAAGAGTATGAATAATAAAATTCACATATGTAGGTTTTGTGTTACTTAAACGATACATGGTGTTTGGGTGAAGTTCAGCAACTCAACCCAATAACTAGACGTTAACATCTATCCAACCAACACCCGCATACTGTGAGCGAAGGATTCTTGACCATGGGATAATCGATTTGCCCGACAATGCTACTGGTCTCGAGAGTTCAAAAAGCTTCTTCCATAAAGCCCAGATATGAGGGGGAGCTTCTGAGAGTTAATGTTTGTCCACCCGGATAATAAAGTCAGTACTGTTACCTGGGTTAGTGTATTTTGAATATCCAAAGATTAAAACTAAGAACCGGAACTGGGTGTCGAGGCAACGTGCAAACATGGATGCAGCTTTACAGTTTTATCTTTGATTTAAAGGTACAAAACGCAAAGACTTTATCGCCATATGTGAAGGAGGTAAAAAATAAAAAGGCAGCCTAGGGAGAGAAAGTTTCCTGTTCGAGAGAAGTGAAGAACATGAACCAGCCAAGATGTTAAGGACGCTCTCCCTTACTCTGCCTCTGCCACACGCTGGATGGCGTCTGAAGGCACTGTATATGTAGACATTCCTGAACATATTTGCTTGGAGAGCCATGACACCTGCGTGGATCTTCCGTTCGACCACAAAAATGCTCGCTAAAATCTTTAACGTTATCAGTCTCCAATGCTGCTTTGGCGAACGTACTAAGGCGGCCTGTTATCTATTAAACCTACCTTATGAAAGAAAGTTAACAGTGGAACCTATGGAACTATAGATTTATGAGGAACGCACTGGCCATGCCTCACAACCTTCGGCAGTGTGTGGCTGCTACATAGGATGTCGTGTCCCAGGAAGGTCCCGCCCACGGCCAGGCACGCCCTCCCAGTCTTCCTTAATTTTAGAACATTAATTAGTCATGGGATTATTTGAGAATTTTCTTTTGGAAGCCGCTTACGATGCCCTTGAGGCCATCGCTTTCTTCGCTTGCTACGACAACAAGGCTGACCCGAGTTATTATTGGAACCTGAAATTATTACCAGTCAAATTTGTGGCTGAAAATAGATGCTCAATCAAAAGTCCGAGGTGAATTAATTATTTTGAGAAGGCAGGCCATGACAAGGGATTGTGGTTAGAAGCCGGGACGACGGGGTGGGGAAGGGGGAGGGGTGATGCGAGGAGGAGAGGGACGGATGAAGATGTGGTGGAGATTTAAAGAAGATAACGGGAGGAGAGTGATGGAAGCTGATGAAAGAGGCGGAGGTTGAATATGGTGAAGGGGATGAGTAATGGGAAAAGGAAAGTAGAGGAGAAAAAGGAATAAAAAGGGGACAGGTGAAGGAGCATCGGTTTGCCGGGGAAGGGTAGGGTGAAGGGAAGAGTGAAATTAGATATATTGTTCTAGCCTTTGGGCGATGATAAACTCAAGACAGCTGCTCTGGGCCGCCACCACAGGGCACCTGAGGCAGCCCGTCCATACTGGTCCACTAGGCGCCGCGCGCTGTCGTGGCGCTAGAGAAGATATACGCACAACCGCCACACCGCATCGGAGCGTATAAATAATATAATATATATATATATATATATATATATATATATATATATATATATATATATATATATATATATATATATATATATATATATATATATATATATATATATATATATATATATATATATATATATATATATATATATATATATATATATATATATATATGCGTGGGTGCAATGTGTGTGATATAGATATTAGGGAAAACAATTAAAATCAACGGTGGCGGTCAATCATGACCAAATTTTAATTAAAATTACTTAGTAAGCTTTAACCTGCTGATTGGGTGAAAACTTGCGGGAAAATAAACAATTGAATTATGGATTGCCAGGCTTTTTGCGGCAATAAAGAAGAAAGAAAATATTATCTTCAAAGTTTAACGTCGAGGCTAACGTCACAAAGACGTGACAGTTAATAACTTAGCAGCGGGCGCGGCCGATACTGCAGGACGGCCCGAGCACGGCGGGGCAGTGATCTGGCAGCGAAGAGTTGCTGCGTAAGTCGTCTCGTGGCCGCCCACACCGAGGCCGTGGCGGGGCTGCGGCGTGATGGTCAACACGTCACAAACGTGAAATGGCTACCTGACACGCATCGCCTACAAAAGAGTACATAAGAGGACAAAAAAAAAAAAAAAAAAAAAAAAAACCTCTGTCTCACCCTCGGATATAAGGTGCTATGAGACCAAAGAACGTTAAACGGCTACACGCAGGGCTAGGCCGATGCTGTGGCGAGGTAGAGGGCGAGAAAAATGGCCAACAACACTGGTGGCTAGGCAGCCTGGCGATGACATTACGGGGCGCGTGGGGAAAATAACATAAAAGACTGAACGGCAATGGTGTCTGTCAGGGACAATCAGGGATTATCAATCCTTCCCTTATCCACCAGTCCCATTATCAACCTTTCCCCAATCCACCAGTCCCATTACCAACCCTTCCCATATCCACCAGTCCCATTACCAATCCTTCCCCTTTCCACCATTCCCAATACCAATCCTTCCCCTATCCACCAGTCCCATTACCAACCCTTCCCCTCTCCGCCAGTCCCATTACCAACCCTTCCCCTATCGACCAGTCCCATTACCAACCCTACCCCTATCCACCAGTCCCATTACCAACCCTTCCCCTCTCCACCAGTCCCATTACCAACCCTTCCCCTATCGACCAGTCCCATTACCAACCCTACCCCTATCCACCAGTCCCATTACCAACCCTTCCCCTCTCCACCAGTCCCATTACCAATCCTTCCCCTATCGACCAGTCCCATTATCAACCCTACCCCTATCCACCAGTCCCATTACCAACCCTTCCCCTAACCACCAGTCCCATTACCAATCCTTCCCCTATCCAAGATTGCTTTGAACATATGTAGCGACCGAATGAATGCTGGAAGGGTGCAAAGAGGATTAAGGAGTAGCGCGTGGGAGGGACAGAGGTTGTCCCTCTTCACAGCCTCTTGGACCTGGTATATGTTCGACCTGGAGGAGGGAACACCTTAACGGCAGGTTATATACTGGACCTTCTCGAGGCCAGGAAGCTGGAGAAGAGCACCGACAGTACTGTGCGGCGAGTTTGTTCTCTACTCTGCCGTGTGACTAAGCCGCGCATAACAAGTTGTAATCCCGGACTGGAGGCTCGGCCGCGTGAGGGATTGAGCCACCAGACACGAGGCAAACTACAAGTACTTCTAAATAATGACAAATATACGAATGACGACCCTGAGTTCCTTGAATTATTCAGTACTGTATTATCAAACGACGCTGCCGGGTGTTGAGAGGACGCGACTGGAAGCTGCTGGGCCAAGGCCGGGAAGGAGGAGAAATATCGACATAGCAAGACAGCAGCTGTGTCATTACGTGCCAGACTCGCTCCGTGTAACAGGCATCGCCTTTTTTCTTTGAAGGTCATTCCCAACCAAGTAGGTCGATGAGAGCGTCATTAAACGATGCATTTTTTTAAGAAGATTAAAATAAAATTCCAGTCCTATGAAAAACAGAAGAAAAAATCAGGGCGAGCACTTATCCATCGGCGTTCATTTGGGACACGCGGGATGGGGAGGGGAGAGGGGGGGACGATGCCGCTGTGCGCCGAGGAAATCATTCATGTCAGAAATTCATTACGATAAGTAAATTGCAAACGGACAGTGGGAGGGGGGCAGCGAGGGGGAGGGGCGCGCGGTTCTTGAGGGAGGGGGATGAGGAGGGGCAGGGGGAGGAGGTAATGTAATGCAAGGCAGTGCTGCAGTGCGTCTCCGGGCAGAGCGTTAATTTCTTTTCTGGCCATCAGCCGATCGTGGCTGTCAAGCCGATCTTTCTTATTAAAGGGCTCTTTGGCTTCAGGTTTTTTGTTCATATATATATATATATATATATATATATATATATATATATATATATATATATATATATATATATATATATATATATATATATATATATATATATATATATATATATATATATATATATATATATATATATATATATATATATATATATATATATATATATATATATGCATACCTACGCACATACATACTTTTCAAATCATTCTATAACGTTCACAGCATTGATGTCGCCATGCAATATTACACACAGACGTGCGCGCACATGGCGTCGCCTTACTCGCATTTATTCCTATATTTACCGGGGCGCGCGAGAGGTTCTAGCGCTTCGTCGTCTCCATTAAAAAAATCCTCCAAAAGAAGTTAAATAAGAGATATCCTCCCCTCCTTCTCCTCCTCCTCCTTCAGAGTTCATGTTTATATTCCACGTTTTTCGAAACATTATTTTTTGGTTGCTCAAAAGTTGAAAATTCTCAATAACGTCTCTCTCTCTCTCTCTCTCTCTCTCTCTCTCTCTCTCTCTCTCTCAGCAAAACTTCATGAATTTGTCTTCTTCTTCTTCTTCTTAGTAGAAAAATACCAAGCAAAGCATTACTGAAAGTCTCAAGAAAGAAAGCATCACCAGCAACAGCGTGCCAGCGGTAGCCGGCGTGACATGAACACCTGACTCACACAAGACAAGGAGTTAACAGAGGGTTAGATCCGATTAAAGTAAATAATTCAGATCGCTTATTCGGGAAGAGTGAGATGACGGAGAGCGGGACACGAGGGGAGGAGAAAAGCAACAGCGAGGCGCGGATGATGCCTGGCTTCCACCCGCGTTGTTGCCGTCCAAGGAACAAACCTTTTAACAAATCCAACGGTGAACAGTTTTCTCTTACTGGGCAAATTTTCATTAATCCGAGTAAAGAACATTGCAGCAAATACTCTAGCGGGTATTTTTTTATGCAAATACAATGTTTTGGAAAAAACTTCGTGGAAGGCTTTAAATTCTCTTTTGATTTTGAAATTTCATTGAGCTGACACTTTCTATTACTAGTCTTTTGTCATTTGATTCTTTTTAATTCTATATTCTTAGCATTGCCTCCTTGTGTAGAAAGAGGCGGCGGCTTTATAACAGGTTCTGAGAAAGCTCTCAGCATCCCTCACACTAGCCAGTGAATATTCATTTATGCAGCACAGCGGGGCAGTGCTCGCCTTGGCACTGACTCTGGCAATGGTAAAATTATTATCGGCAAGACCGAAGAGTTTGAGCCTCGTAGCGGCGGCAGGTACGGACCAACAACAGGTGTGGGTCCAGGTGTGCTCCTCGGTCGGTGAAAACCAGCGGCGGGGCTCAGTCCGCCTGGCTGCGCCGCCTACACTTTCTCTCCAATATTCAGCTGGTTTATTAAGTGGTCCGGTAGGGATACCTCTGCTCTTGGTCTAAGTAGAAACCACGAGTCTTGTACGCGACGAGATAAAGTTTTATAGAGAAACATATTGTTTGATTTTGGGTGCCAAGCAATTTTTCAACGATGTATCTTTAAAACAATATCATCAAAGGAAAGCACTCCCCAGGGGGGCGTGATGCCTCCCCCGACCAACGATTCCACCTCCCGGTGCTTCGCTCAACAAGTCTCCTTCCCATCCTAAGCAACTCGCGGCAGGATCCACTGACTTACTAAGGCCACGAGCTCAATGGGCGCCCCTCGCCCTCATCCACTCCCACAAATAAAGCCGATGAGCAAGGTCGACCGGGGAAACGTGCCACAAGCCCGTGTACTCGAAGTTAGCGCTTATGGACTATGCACGCAACAGGGCTTCAGTTTCAGGCGTTATCACCGATATAAGGAAAAATGGAGGCATAGGCAGCAGCCGCAATGGTCTCGGTGCTAACCAATTGTAAGAGGCAACGATGAAACCAAGGCTTCTTGACATCATCGGGCCGCCGCCAGATGTGTTCCCCCCCCTACTTCATCAGCTACTAAGTGCCTCGCCTGGACGCCGAAAACCACTTTCTGCTGCGGCCCCGCCATCCCCAATACTTCCTGTTCCACTTTGATATGCTGCCGCGACGCAGTAGCCGTGCCATTATTTATTTAATTGATTCTGTCAGCTGAGCTTCCTAGATAAAAATCTATTTCTGTTCTAAAGTTGCAGTGTGTGTACGTGTGTGTGTGTGTGTGTGTGTGTGTGTGTGTGTGTGTGTGTGTGTGTGTGTGTGTGTGTGTGTGCGTGCGTGCGTGCGTGCGTGCGTGTGTGTGTGTGTGTGTGTGTGTGTGTGTGTGTGTGTGTGTGTGTGTGTGTGTGTGTGTGTGTGTGTTTTTTGTGTGTGTGTGTGTGTGTTTGCAAAACAGAAGTCGCTATCCTTTTAGGATAACGTCTCCCCCTATTTATGGGAGGTGGTGGCCGATTCGTCAGCGTGCGGGCGTGGTGAGCCCGGGGACCTAGGTTCGAGTCCGACCGCTGCACACTGACAATTTTCAACCATCGCCGAGTGGCGGAAGATTACTCACATGCTGTCCAACCTTGTCCATATCTTCAGTCAACTCTTACTTCGGTGACTTCGGTCAAGAGGAGCACCGGGGGGCAGCATGGGCCAAACAACAGTCATGTATCACGGCACCCACTATGAATAAAATTCGCCTGCGACACTAACGGGCTGGGGTCGTCCAAGGACCCCTCAAGAAAAGCCAACCGGCGCTAAAGCCAGCACCTAAAAAATAGAAAAGTGCTAATCTGTACAAAACTAAAAACGCTATCTTAATATAAACAAAACCATAGACATTATCATCATCTTTAAAATAATGAAGACGGTATCCAATTCTTCATATATCAAAGACGCTATCGCAATCTTAACAAAACAACAGGCTAAAGGAAGGGAATGGTAGAAGGTGAGGAGTAACTGGTCCTCAGGAGTTGTCTTGTGTAACCCAACCCCGCGGCCCCTTGTGATTCAGAAAAAAAGTAACGTTTGAAGAAAATTACATTCAGGAAGTCTAAATTAATCTGCTTCTGAATCTGAAAAACTTTGCGGCACATAGTTTGCCAACCCTGCCCCGTGCACGCCTAGGTCAGGTGGCGGAGCGGAGGTGGATCAGGGAGTGGTGGGGATCATTACTTCGGAAGTTATGTTGCGGCGGCACTCAACCCCCGCGTGCACCGCCTCGCACTCACTCACAAATGTGGTCGTACAGAATTTCAAACAGCACTTAAATGCTTCCCGTTTTTTTGCTCTATTTATATGCTGTCATAAAGTTGACTCTCACCATCATCACTGTTGGAGATGGCGCTGCAAAGATTCACGTAACTCTCAGGCTGGTATTTTAAGACACTTTGGCTTCTCACATCAACTATTTCTAAAGGTCAAAGAGGGCATCAATCGGGTTCCAATGAGTGTTTCTTTTGGTTCACGGTACAGAAGAAGGGTCAAACTACCACCAGGGTCATAAAACTACTCCTGGAAATGCCCCAAACTCCTAGGAAAGCCTTGTCAAATAGGTGAACTTGGGCGCCGAAATGTTTTAAAATACGGCCCTCAGTGTCTCGGGCACAATAAAATTTTCATCACTTCATAATTCACGATAAGGACAACCGGACAAGGCTACATCAATCCGACAAGCTGTTCAACCTACTGAAATCGCGCCTTTCATTTGTTATACATCACAAAATTGAAAAAAAATGAAATAGAATGTGACAAGCTCAGAGAACCAATCAACATATGAAAAGTATATGATTAAAAAAGGATACTATGTAGATCAGGTTTCACTGCCATTACGTCTTGATGGGAGTACAGACCTTCATCCTCAAAATGTCTGTGAACCTAAGAAAGCACTAAACAGTTTACAGTGACTTCACATAAAGGACTCCACGCCTTACAGACAGACGGAGACTCACCTATCGAGGTTAACCTAATAGCCTCGTATTTGGTGATGGGATTGGTGAATAGGGAAAGGGTTGGTGATGGGACTGGTGGATAGGGGAAGGATTGGTGATGGGACTGGTGGATAGGGGAAGGGTTGGTGATGGGACTGGTGGATAGGGGAAGGGTTGGTGATGGGACTGGTGGATAGGGGAAGGATTGGTGATGGGACTGGTGTATAGGGGAAGGGTTGGTGATGGGACTGGTGGATAGGGGAAGGATTGGTGATGGGACTGGTGGATAGGGGAAGGATTGGTGATGGGACTGGTGGATAGGGGAAGGATTGGTGATGGGACTGTGCTATTTGTTTGTATTGTTTCTTTGCATGAGTGATTTATTATTTGTTCTCTGAGTTTGAAGGTTTTTATATATATTTATTTTACTTTAACATTTTTCAGCTAACTGCATCTAGGCCTGAATTTGAGAAGGCCCTTCCCCGAACACCATGTCTGATAGGTTTTGGTGAGTTTAAGCTTATATTTTTTATCCTTAACATACCTGATATTTACCAGCATTATCATGAAACCTAGCTTTCATTTCTATGGGCAATGATATGAAACCAAAGGAGGTGAAGCATTGCAACTATGAACAGTGTAAATAATTGTCGTTTTCTTGTCATTTTACCTTTGACAAAGTTATTAATTGGTTCCTATATGCTTAATGAAGAGGAAGGGGATGTGAGGATATTTACTATAAAAATTATGATAGAGAAGTATCTTGTGGTCTATAAAAATAATGATAGACTACATATAGAAGAGGTGAAACAATTATTATCATTATGTTTATTACATGGTCTTCTGTGGGGAGACGCTGGAGGTGGAGGAGGTTAAATATCTAATTGAGAAATACATTTTATCCTTTTCTTTTACAAGTAATTCCTGTAAATGTAAACAGAAATAATCCTGTAAAATTTTACAGGGAAAAAGTAAAATTTACGGAACACAATTTACAGAAAAGCTGTCAATTTTTACGGAAATTTTTTGTTTACAGACCATTGTGAATTTTACGGAAAAAGTTTAGCAGCCTGATTGCCAGTGAATTTTCTATAAAATTTACAATTTTTTTTTTACAGTGTATTGCGCCGGTAGGCTTCTTCCCGGTGGGTCCTGATGATCGGCCTAAGGCTTCTTCCCGGTGGGGCCTGATGGTCGGCCCAGCCCGTCCTGGCGCAGGCAAGTATTTTATAGTGGCGCCATCTTGTGTTGGCTCATGCTGCCCCCCGGAACTCATCTATGAGCCTCTCTTTGGAGAGTATCTAGAGCCCGGGTTGATGGGTGGTCTTCAGGCCAGCATGTGGGTAGTCTTAGGCCACTCGGCGGTGACTGAAAAACCTCAGCTGTGCGGCGGCCAGGTTTCGAACCCGCGTTCCTCCTGGAGCTCCTGAACGCGGGGCTGTCACGCTATTCATTCAGCCACCGCCTTACTGTTAAAAAAAAAAACCTACAGAGGACTTCACCCAAGTACCGTCTAGACTCTAGAGCTAAGTGAAACTCTTGCTCGGCCTCCAATGCCTCCATATAAAAAACTCCACACCTTACAGACGGAGACTCACCTAATTACCGTCTAGAGCTCAGTGAAACCCTTGCCCGGCGGGTCACCTCCCTCCTCCAATCCCGGCAGGTAACGAGGCGAGAGGGACATGCGGGACACGCTCGGGGGAACCAATACTTAGCCGCAACTCAGCCCGGGAATCATTACGCGGCGGAGGAGGGCCGAAACAAGGAACTCATTTAACTTTCACGGTTAATATGAGACGAGCCGGTGGTGAGGGGCTGCCGGAGGACGGGGAGTGACGGTGTTTGCGATAGCGGGGAGACAGGGGGAGAGGGTGAGGGTGGTGTCGTGTTATGGGGTAAAGTAAGGGATGGGAGAATGTATACCAGGGTTCAAGGGGTGCGTGGAAGTAACAGAGGCGAGTGGAAGAGGAAAGATAGCGGAGATAAGGGCGTTTAGGGAGTACGAAGTTGCAGAAGAGGATGTGAGGGGTGTTCTAGGGATGACAAAGAGTGGGAGATGTGGGCTGCAGGGTAAAGGGATGAGTCCAGAGTGGGGGGTGAGTAACAGAAGGTGTGAGGGAAGGGAGTGTGAGGGTAATGAGTACACTGGGCACCATTAAGGCTTGAGGCTGCGCGTGGTTGTTGAAGTGGAAGTTCTTGTTGTTGCCTCTGCCGCTACAACAGGGCTACACGAACATTGTGCCGTCGGGTGGGAGGAGGGAGAGGGAGTGAAATCTGCTACTTCCCGTCCTGCTACTTCTGCGACTGTTGTTATTACTTTTCTTACTACTGCTAATGATGTAGTGGCAGCTGTTATTGCTTCGTTCTTTCCTCCTTTTCTTCTTCTTCTTTGTTCCTTGTTTGTTCTACTTTCCTATTTTCGTCTAGATCTTTTCTCTTTCCTTTTCTTGTCGTTCTTTTTTATTGATTTCTGTACCGTGCGTCATCGTTACGCGAACTTATGTGTCCATTAACAAGAGGTAAAAGACGAAGTCACGGCACTGGTTTCTTAATGACATACTTTATCGTGGTAGCGAGCCAACAAGTGACGAGCGGACAAGCGAGGCTAATGGATACACATCAAATACCAATACAGGAGGCGTCACATCGAGGAGAAAAAAGTACATGGAGAATGACAGGCTATTAGAGGCGTACAGCAGCCCTGGTCACCTCTTTGATCGCATGTAGGCGGCGGCGCAGCTAAAGGAGTCAAGAGCTCTGGGTGATAGCCTATCTTGAAATAATCACGAGGGACAAGCGAAGTGACGGATAGAAGACGTGAGGACGAAAATACAAAGGAGAATACTGTGACGAAAGGGACCCATTCACCGTCGCCATCGCTTGACGATCGATGGCTGTAATGTTGACATCCCACAAGTATAAAACAGGTGGTGACAGGAGCCAGAAAAAAGATTAGTTGGGTATTGTCCTTGGGAGGAGACCTTGACAGACCTCTGACGTGCGAAACAGAAAAAGAAGCTAAGTGTAAAAGTGCAGTGTTTAAGAATCACCATTGAGGATCATGGAAGTCTCACAAGGGAAAAAGATAAAAGGCATGGAAGAAAAAGGTAAGCAGGTTAGAGGTGGAGGTGAAAGGAGGAAGAAGGGCGATGAGCGAGGTCACACGAAGATTACTGAGGTGGCCAAGCTGAGAGAAAGAAGGAGGAAGGGGTTACTCAAGGCAGGGGAGCAGAGCGAGTAGTTAAGGTGAGTTGGACATGGAGCTAGTTCGTAAAAGTTGGAGGTATCCCTAAACTCGAAAGGAACGTGAACCTGAGAGCGTGAGGGTGGCTTCGAACTTGAGTCTCATGGCGCCGCGGCCACAGACGACGAGGGACGAGGAGAGGGTCCTGCGCCATACTGATATACGGGTCATATTTACGTACTTTGTGTAAGATAAAAGCAAAAAAAAATCATATTCCTCCTCAATGTTGTCTCCCCTGCTAACTTTTATCGCCATTTTCATATTCACTGCTCTTCTTAACTATTTAAAACTGCATGGATTCGATCTTACCCTGACCTCACTTTTTCTGACTCTATCACAGCCACTCTCTATGCTGTCCAACTTCCTAACGTAAGAGCTCAACAGTACTTTCACCTTCACTCATCACTGGTAAATCTTGAACATCTTTGCTTCGTTTCAGGCACTTCCTATGACTAAAACTTCTACCTGTGAGGAGTAATAAGACACTTGGCCGTCCTTTTTTCTTTGTGAGATAATGATAATAATAATAATAATAATAATAATAATAATAATAATAATAATAATAATAATAATAATAATGATAATAATAATAAAAACAACAATAAAGACAAGAAGAAGAAGAAGAAGAAGAAGAAGAAGAAGAAGAAGGAGAAGAAGAAGAAAAAGAAGAAGAAGAAGAAGAAGAAGAAGAAGAAGAAGAAGAAGAAGAAAGAAAAACAAGAGGAAAGAAAGAGGAAAAGGAAAGTTGAAAGGAAAAACCAAGTAGAAAACAACGAAAGCATTAAACGCCGCGGGAGTTAATACTTTAAAGTTTGGGTTCAATCACTGGAATTTGATTACTCACCCAGCTTGCAGGGCCGGCGCCGCGGGTGTGGGCGGAGAACCTGCAGAGGGAGAGGAGACGTGTTTGAGCTGATGGTGTCTCGAGAAAGGGATAAGAGGCTGCTCGCTTTCTCCCTCACCCTGACTCCTAATCCTCCTTCTTCCGTGACTTCTATTACTACAATGTATAAGGCTGTTGTTGCTCTTGCTGCTTCTGTTTGTCATTCCCCGTAAGCAACATCGAAAACAATAACGATTTTTCCACATTTTTATTCATCACTATTTCAACAGCTACTACTACTACTACTACTACTACTACTACAACTACTACTACTTCTACTACTTCATAATAGGTAGGGAGAGTAGGCAGGGAGACACCTACCGAAACGGGCGCAAGCCACTTCCGGTGAGGTATATACGGGAGGTAAGGAGGGTGCTGCAAGCCCTCCAAAGACCCTCCCCGCGTCCTCCCTTTCCGTTTCCCTATTGTCTCATCTATACCAGGGAGTAGTTCAGCATGCTCTCTAAAGACAGATCCTCTCTCTTTCCACACCACACCACATTCACACAACACACACATCTGATGGTAAGAGAATCGGGTAGGACACGTAGTAATGGATTTAAACTGGATAAATTCAGACTCAACAGGGACATGGGCAAAAATTGGTTTACTAACAAAGTGGTAGATGAGTGGAGCAGGATGAGCAGTCATGTGGTGAGTGCCAATACAATTGTCACATTCAAAAATAGATTAGATAAATTCATGGACAGTGATATTAGGTGGGGTTAGATTCACATGATCTTAGGTTCACAGGAGCTGGCTTGTACCGGCCTCTTGCAGACTCCTACGTTCTTATGTTCTTATGTTGTTCTATTCCCCAAATTTTACAAATTCAAAATGGCTAATTCAAACACTGCCTCGGAGTCCCCACCTAGGGAGGGGGGGACCACAAATTCTTCCAGGGAGGACTCCCTTTTTGGCTGCCGACTTGAGAGGTGTCTTGATAACACCTCGAACCTCTTTCTTATCAATTTCTGCAACATTCGCGGTCTTCGTTCTAATTTTCATTCTGTGGAACACCGTCTCTCCTCCTCTAAACCTAAACACAGGTTTCTGAGGAAACTGAAAGCAATCTCTACTCTGGTCCCTCCTACTATCTCTATCCTAAATTTCAATCTAAAGTTGGATGTTGCGCCTACGTGCGCAACGACATCACTTGCTCTCGTGCCCACGACCTTGACTCTTCTGAATTTTCCACAATCTGGCTAAGACTTCATTGTTATTCTATCACTAAATACATTTGTGCTGTTTATCTCTCACCTAACTCTACTAACTATGTAAAATTCTTTGACTGCTTGAACTATGAACTCTCTCTCTCTCTCTCTCTCTCTCTCTCTCTCTCTCTCTCTCTCTCTCTCTCTCTCTCTCTCTCTCTCTCTCTCTCTCTCTCTCTCTCTCTCTCTCTCTCTCTCTCTCTCTCTCTCTCTATCTCTCTCTCTCTCTCTCTCTCTCTCTCTCTCTCTCTCTCTCTCTCTCTCTCTCTCTCTCTCTCTCTCTCTCTCTCTCTCTCTCTCTATGCAAGAGTTAATCAGCATCTTCACTCTTTCTTCCCTTACACTGGTAAACTCTGGAACAGCCTTCCTTCGTCTGCATTTCCTCCTGCCTACGACTTTACCTCTTTCAAAAGGAGTGTATCAAGACACCTCTCCACCCGAAATTGACCTCTCTTTTGGCCACTCTACTTTTGTCCGTTGTGGGAGCGGTGAGTAGCGGGCTTTTTTTTTCTACACTCTTTTTGTTACCCTGAGCCGTCTCCTTTGTTGTAAAAAAATTATTACAAAAAATGACAACGTGTGTGTGTGTGTGTGTGTGTGTGTGTGTGTGTATGCGCACACATGCGCCTATAGGAGTGCGTGGGTGTCACCTGTGAAGCAAAAAGGAAAAAAAACCCCACATACAACAGAATAATAAAAATGATAAAAACGCAGAACGAACGAACACATTAAAAAACACACGATAAAAACAAACCAGTCAAAAAAACAAAAAACAAACCTATCTCACTTTTCTTTCTTTCTTATGCATCCTTTTTCCCACTGTTGCTCATCCCTCCCCTTCCCCTTTCTTTTTCTGGCCCCTCAAACACCCCTCCTACCTCCTCCCCCTTAACCTTGATCTCATCTTGGCGGAGGTACAGGAGCGCGGGGCGACGTCCAGGGTGACAGCCGCGGGGTGTCTAGGGGCGGGGTAATTAACGGGGCCCAGCAGGTGACTCATTACCCGCTGCTCGGATCTGAAACCTCATCTAACTTTCGAGGTGGGCGGGATATCAGTGAGTAACGTAGGAGTGAATTATAGTTGACGTTTCTGTCTGTTTGTCTGTGTCTGTATCTCTGTCTCCGTCTCCTCCTCTCTCTCTGATTGTCTCCGCCTCTATGCTTGCCCGTATCTGTCTGTGTCTCCGTCTGTCTCCTTCTTTCTCTGATTCTGCCTCTGTGCCTCTATGTTTGTCTGTTTGTGTGTCTCATTTTGCTTGTCTCTGGGTCATATACTTAAAACATTTCGACCCCCAAGCTTACATATCTGACAAGGGTTTCATACGTAGAAGTTGAAGGCATTTCCAAGGGGTAGTTTTATGACTTTTCTGGCAGTCTGTTGACCCTTCTTCTGTACAATGAACCAAAAAACCCCCCTACTCATTAAAACCCGCATCTGGAATTAGTTGATGTGAGGGTCAGTGAGCGTCTAAGAATACCGATCTCTCTGTTTATCATCCTCTAACTATCTCTTAAAAATCCTTCAGTGAAACGGCCGAATAAAAAAAGACGTTCACACAATCCATTAATATGCGGACCGTACAATTTTCTGAGGCTGGATAGACGTGAATTTAACTTTTTTTTTATCTCTCCCTGAAAGCTTAAAACAAACGAAAAAGAAAAAGTAAATCATCTTCAAATTTCCTCACAACTAGACTTAATCAAAATAAGAATCAATATTGAGAAGAGAGAGAGAGAGAGAGAGAGATTTATAACCTTGTCATTTATAATTTACAGTTGAGAGAGAGAGAGAGAGAGAGAGAGAGAATGGTGAAAAGCAACATAAAAGGGGGGTGAGTGAAAAAGAGAGGATGAAAAAGTAAAACACAAACAAGATAGAAAAGATGAAAAAAAGAGAAAAGGGAAACAAAAGAAAGGAAAAAAAACTCGATTTAATAATTCCCAGGAAACGGTCCACACCTTTTTTGTCCTTCCAGAACCCACCGACGGGAGACATCAAAAGAACTCTCTCTCTCTCTCTCTCTCTCTCTCTCTCTCTCTCTCTCTCTCTCTCTCTCTCTCTCTCTCTCTCTCTCTCTCTCTCTCTCTCTCTCTCTCTCTCAACTGTAAATTATAAAATGAAACGGTTATTAAAGCATAATTATCAATATGAGAGAGAGAGAGAGAGAAGAGAGAGAGAGAGAGAGAATAAAAAAATGGGAGAAGGGAAACCATAAAATAAAAAAAGAGAAAAAAGAAAGTATAAAAGAGGAGAATAAAAAAAGAAAAGAAAAACAGCAGCACCGGCAGGCGGGTCGGAAAACACAATAGACAACATGACAACACAGCTACAAGAAAACGAAAAGTCAGAAACACAGTCATAAAAAAACAGACACGGAAACACACACACACACACACACACACACACACACACACACACACACTCACACTCTCTCTCTCTCTCTCTCTCTCTCTCTCTCTCTCTCTCTCTCTCTCTCTCTCTCTCTCTCTCTCTTTCTATTTTCCTTCCCTTCCCTTCCCTTCTCTTCCCTTTCCTTCCCCTCCCCTCTCTTCCTTTCCTACTCTTTCCCTTCCCTACCCTACGCTTCTTTTCCCTACCCTTTCCTTCTCTTCCCCTTCCTTCCCTTCCCCTCTCTTCCTTTCCTTCTTTTTCCCTTCTTTTTCTGCCCTAACCTTCTTTTCCCTTCCCCTTTTTTTTCCCTCCCTTCCCTTCACACACACAAATACCCACCCACACACCCACACCCACACAAACATACCCACTCACACAGTCAGAAGGGGAAACAAACAGAAGGGTCCCAAAATCATGAAAAGCAGAATGGAAAAATAAACACTTCGACGCTTTTTTAGGCAGACTGTGGACGGGGCCATAAAACTTTTGGATCACCCTGTATTCCCCATTTTCTATACGCGGCAGGTGGGGCGCACTCGGGAAAAAAATGAGGCGGGTGAGCGGGGGAAAAGTCCTACGTATGTATTGCTGTGTTTGTTTATATTTTAGGGGCGTTTTTAGGATCTCCATCAGTGAGACAACGCGTCACTAACTGATACCGCGCAACCCTTTCCCTCCTGCCCTGTGTGTGTGTGTGTGTGTGTGTGTGTGTGTGTGTGAAGGGGAGAGAGGGAAAGAAAAGGGAGGGGAAGGGAAGGGAGGGGCAGGGAAACGAAGGGAAAGAGAATAAGAGAGAGAAGAGAGGGAAAGAAGGGAAGGAAGGAAGAAGAGAAAGAGAAGGAAAGGAAGAGAGAGGGGAAGAGAAGGGAAGAGGAGGGAAGGGAAAAGAAGGGAAAGAGAAGGAAAGGAAGAGAGAAGGGAAGTGTGTGTGTGTGTGTGTGTGTGTGTGTGTGTGTGTGTGTGTGAAAGATTTATATTATATCAATTAATCACATATTTATTTCGCGCGATATTTTATTTATCCTTTCTCTTTGGAGCACCTGAACATTACTTAAATATTTGCTCAAAACATTTCGCTGACACTCAGGAACTTCTGCTGGAGTGGAAGCAGACGCATTTGAAGCATTATTTATGTTTTCGTTATGAAATAATATATTCATGCGTTGCTTTACAGCGTTTGCTTTTAATCATCAAGATGTGTAATTAAGTTTTCCACGTAATCTCGGACTGTATGAATTCACGTGAAGAACAGACGCGAATTGTACAGGTCGAGTTCGTGTTCGTCGAGCCTTTGAGGAGAAGTGAGGCCTGTGTGGGAGTATTAGGAAACTACCAAATAGGGTGTGGAAAATAGTTATAAGGAACTGTAAGCACAACACACACACACACACACACAGACAGACAACCCCCCACACACACACTCTATCTGACCATCTGGAAAAAATAACTATATATATATATATATATATATATATATATATATATATATATATATATATATATATATATATATATATATATATATATTAAAGCTGCAAAGACTCACAGATCCACACAGGTTGAAAAAATAATTGCACTAAAAAATTTACTAAAATGATTATATTAATGGAGAATACATTAACGTTTTCAAATCATATAAAACACTCGAATATCCAGAAAGGCAGTGGGAATTATGTCCGGGGGAGGAAATGAGGTTTAATTCAGTTTTATTATAATATTGATGTCATTATTATTATCATTACTACTACTACTACTACTACTACTACTATTACTACAGGGGGAGGTGCTGCTTTGACGTCTGAAGGGGGGGGGGGGAGAATGCAAGGGCAGGATAGTTGGTAAATGGAATTTAAGGAGGAGGCAAAGTAGGGGAGGAGGTTGGGACGAGGAAGAGAAGGGTTATTTGATGAGTAAGATGGAAGGAAGAGGACGAGATGTACAAGGGGATAAGGGATGAAGTGGAAGGCATGGCAGAGACGAATGGAAGGAAGGAAGGAAGGAAGGAAGGAAGGAAGGAAGGAATAAAGAAATAAAAGGACAGGTGAATGAAGAAAGAAAAGAAGTAAGGTATATACGATGAAGATATGAAGGAAAGAAAGGAAAGGAAGAAGGAAGAAAAGAAGAAAGGAAACACAGGGAAAAGGGAGGGAAGAGAATGCATATGGGACAGATGGAATGAAGGAGAAAAAGAGAAAGAAAGGAAAAGGAAATACTGTCGGTAGAAAGATGAGGAAGGAGGCAAAGATGGGAACAGAAAGTGATGGATGTAGGGAAAGGAGAAATGAAGGAATGAAGGAACGAAGAAGATAGATAGAAAAGAAGGAAAGATGTGTAGTAGGAAGAAAGAGGAAATCATTTAGCTACGTGGAGAGAGAGGGAGAGATAAATGGGCGAATGTCTTGAAAGGGGGAATGGAGGTGAAGGTGAAGTGGGCGAGAGAGAGAGAGAGAGAGAGAGAGAGAGCAAGGACAACAGAGCAACAAAGAATGGAGTGGGAAGCGTGAAGGAGGAAGGGTCGAGGAGGGGACGCGAGATGAAAGACATTAAAAGGAGAAAGGAGAGAGAGAAAGGAAGGAGAGGGTTATTGAGAATGGGGAAGAGAAGGGGAGGTGAAGTGAAGGGAAGAGTACTGAGGGAATGAAGAGGGGAAGGACGATCAAGAAGACATCAAGAGGCGTATAAACGGAAGAGGAGGTAAAGGAGGCTGAGGGAGGGCTGAGTGGAACTGGTTTTGGGTTGAAAGGAGAGATGGGAAAGAGGTATGTAGGCCTATTGATATAAAGGAAGAGAGGGTGAAGAGGGAGAGGAACGAGAATAGTGAGTCATTAAATTAGAAGATAAAAGATGAAGGAGTTTACATAAAGAAGGAAAAAAAAACATGAACAGAGGGAGAGGGAAGAAAGAGTCATTCGAGGATATAGAGGAAAGAACAAAGAGGATTAAAATATAACTTCAGAGAATTATTGCAGAAAATAGAAATAGAATGTAGTGAAGAAAGAGAGAGAGAGAGGAGAGAAGAAAGAGAGAGAGAGAGAGAGAGAGAGAGAGAGAGAGAGAGAGAGATGAAAAAAAAGACTAAAAAAGAAACCAGACGTACAGAAAATTACTAAAAAGGAACCAATTACTTGACCCGAAAATAAAAAAAACACTGAAAAAAGAAAATAAACGAGAAAAAAAATGAGACTGGATAATAAACAGAAGTAACAGGTAGGAAGGTAGGTAGGTAAGGTACAGCATGGTGAGGGGAAAGCCCGCTGGACGTGATATGAGAGCAACTCCCCCCCTCTAAGGCTACAGTTGCGGCCTCAAGCCCTACTCCGAACACCATCCTGGGTACCGCCGCGCCTCTCTTCCGCCGGGCGTGCATAAATTAAGAGAGCCGCGGGGAGGTGGGCAAAGAGGAATATGAGGAGAAAAAGAAGGGTGAAGAGGAATTTGCGGAGAGGAAGGAGGAGGAAAAGGAGAAGGAAGAAGAAGAGGAATATGAGGAGAAAAAGAAGGGTGAAGAGGAATATGCGGAGAGGAAGGAGGAGGACAAGGAGAAGGAAGAAGAAGAATGGAGAGGAAGGAGGAGGAAAAGGAGAAGGAAGAAGAAGAGGAATATGAGGAGAAAAAGAAGGGCGAAGAGAAATATGCGGAGAGGAAGAAGGAGGAAAAGGAGATGGAAGAAGAAGAGGAATATGAGGAGAAAAAGAAGGGCGAAGAGGAATATGCGGAGAGGAAGGAGGAGGAAAAGGAGAAGGAAGAAGAAGAGGA